>NC_083097.1:162188493-162305473 GCF_949774975.1 Lagenorhynchus albirostris | reverse complement strand
CCTTAAAAGAAACAAAACACGCTACGACATGGATGAACCTTCAGGACATTATGATACGCTAAGTGAGCCAGTCACAAAAAGGACAAACACCATATCATTCCATTTGCTTGAGATCCTTAGAGGAGTCAAATTCATAGAGACATAAAATAGAATGTTGGGTGCCAGGGGCTGGGGAGGGGGAAGGAGGAGTTAGTGTTTAACGGGTATAGAGTTTCAGTTTTACAAGATGAGTTCTGGAGATAGATGGTGGTGATGGTTACACAAAATATGGAAGTACTTAATGCCACTGAACTGCACACCTAATTGTGGTCAAGATGGTAAATCTTATGTCATGTAGATGTACCACAATTGAAAAAAGAAGGGATTTTTCCCACCTTAAATTAACCCTGCCTGGTGCATTGAACCTTTCAGTTTTCTATTTATCATTCAATTGATGGATCACAAAAGCTTGGTGCTGCTTATGTGGCAAGATTCTCATCCCCTGAAGCTTGAGGATTTTCCCTCTTCCTCAACACTCTAGTGAACACTGGCCCCATTTCCAGCTGCCAAGTCCTGCCTTTAAAAAAAAAGTTATTTAGTTTTTGGCTGAGTTGGGTCTTCGTTGCTGCGTGCAGTCTTTCTCTAGTTGCGGCGAGCGGGGGCTACTCTTCGTTATGGTGCACGGGCTTCTCATTGCAGTGGCTTCTGTTGCTGCGGAGCATGGGTTCCAGGTGCGTGGGCTTCAGTAGTTGTGGTGCGTGGGCTCAGTAGTTGTGGCTTGCAGGTTCTAGAGCGCAGGCTCAATAGCTGTGGCGCACGGGGTTAATTGCTCCACAGCATGTGGGATCTTCTTGGACCAGGGCTCGAACCCATGTCCCCTGCATTGGCAGGCAGATTCTTAACCACTGCACCACCAGGGAAGCCCAAGTCCTGCCTTTTTTTGATCAGAGGTTTTCTCTTGCAACCGGAGTCTGTTTTGCCTTCGTTGTGGCAGCCAGAAGTACTTGGCAATTAAAGTCCCCCTGGGAGCAGCCTTCTACAAATGACTGACTGGAGTCGGTGAATCAGTACCCCAACTCTCTCACCCCTCAGGTGGGATAACTCTCAGGGATGTGTTCTACACTGGCTGCCAGACTTTCCCAGAGGGATTAAGCTCTAGTTACCCATGGCAGTAACTCTCTTGCCAATGCATCATTTACTGTCTGCCTTCTCTTCCCTGTCTTACATCTGTACTCTCTACTGACGCTTCCAGGGGTTACTTTCTAAATAGTCAATTTATCTCACATCCTTGTCTCAGCTTCTGGGGGAATTCAAATTAAGATGCTCTCAAAGTAGATTGAATATGTTAAGTCTATCCATCTTGAACTTGTGTGTGTGTGTGTGTGTGTGTGTGTGTGTGTAGAAAGCACAATTTAGAAAGGCAAAACTTTACAAGGAGTTGGCATTGCCCCAACACAAGAAATTGTCTTGACCTCCCCTATAGCACGTGGAATAGGACTCCAGTAGAGTTATGTGTCCTAGAAATGGTTGAATTGCTTTGTGATTTGAAGCAGGTGAAGAAAACCAAAGAATTGTGTTTGCCATCAACACAGGATTGCTAACGGTTCTTTTTAGTGTTTTGGAAGAGGGTTATGGAGGAGTTGGCAGCTCCCCATCTCTGTTCCACGTGCAACTGGATGGAACCACAGACATTTCTGAGTGCAAAGAACAAATGCACAACTACTATGTGCCCGTGGACACCGTCCAAGGAGAATTTCCATTTTCTGACCCCACTTTGGAAATGACAAGGCTGTCAATATCTGTAAAAGACTGAGGAATTTCCTTGCCAATCTAACTTCAACTGGAAGAAATCTCTTGGTCTTCCAGCTCAGGAGCACCTGTGATGCTTGGCACCATACCTGGCTTGGTTGCTCCGGGGGATGATGGAGTGGCTCGTGACATCCTGAGTTACAGCCTCTGTAGGGACTGCCAGCCCACTGATAGGTATATCATTGCTCCTGTGCCAACCACTGACATCCATGGAGTTCAGGACTTGAACAATTGCCTCTTCCTAGGGGTTGGTCAAGAAATAGAAGCAGAAAATGGTTTCTTTTTTCTTATTGCACAGAAGTTGCCTGGATTTCAAGGCAAATGATTTTAAGACAAATGCTTGATTGGCCTTTAGGAGGAAGTTTCTTGGTTTTTTTTCTCACTGTCAGAGCAATCTGACAGGGAGATCAACCAGGGCTCAGCAGTACTTTGGAACCATCTGAATGAGGGGGAAATCAAGGTCCTGTGGTGACAGTTTTGGATTTTGTGAAGAACCTAGGAATTCTTTTGGTCAAGTTGCCAGGTTGTAAGCGGAGATCAGAGGCTAACTCTGTGGAAATTTCAAACTCTAGCAGGAGACTTCTGCAGCCTGGTGTGCAGGGACAGAAATGTGCAGATACACAATTATAATTTACTTCCCCCATTAAAACAGATTTATAAGGCATCTCTTACTGATTTCGCACAGGAGTAGCATAAAATGTTGTTGCCACCTAGACATAGACCCCAGCTCTGTGTGTGCATCCCCCAGCTTCTTCAAGCTTACCTGCTACTTGCTCACACCTGTGACCTTCAGAGGGTCGCTCATTAGTACTGGCGCCACGCTCCTCATACAGAATACCAGAAGTACCTGGGAGTTTGTCTCACTTCCCCATCCTGGGTGGCCAATTGCTGATGGACTTAGGAGTCTGTTGTGGACTGAAAATTTGTGTCCCCTCCTCCCCCCACCTTATGTGTTGAAGCCCTAACCCCCAAATGTGAATGCATTTGGAGATGGGGGCTTTATGAGATAATTAAGGTTAAATGAGGTATTAAAGGTGGAGCCCTGATCAGATAGGATTTGGGCTTCAGATAGGAGGGCTTCCCTGGTGGCGCAGTGGTTGAGAGTCCGCCTGCTGATGCAGGCGACATGGGTTCGTGCCCTGGTCCAGGAAGATCCCACATGCCGCGGAGCGGCTAGGCCCGTGAGCCATGGCCGCTGAGCCTGCGAGTCCGGAGCCTGTGCTCCGCAACGGGAGAGGCCACAACAGTGAGAGGCCCGCGTACTGCAAAAAAAAAAAAAAAGAATAGGAGGAGACACCAGATAGCTCTCTCTTCCCACATGCACCGAGGAAAGGTCACGTGAGCACACAGTGAGAAGGTGGCTGTCTGCAACCCTAGGGGAGAGTCTTGTTTTTTCTGTTGTTATTGTTGTTGTTGTTGTGTTTGGTACGCGGGCCTCTCACTGTTGTGGCCTCTCCCGTTGCGGAGCACAGGCTCCAGACGCGCAGGCTCAGCAGCCATGGCTCACGGGCCCAGCCACTCCACGGCATGTGGGATCCTCCCGGACCGGGGCACGAACCCGTGTCCCCTGCATCGGCAGGCGGACTCTCAACCACTGCGCCACCAGGGAAGCCCGGGGGGACAGTCTTTATTAGACATCCACCCTGCTGGCACCTTGATCTTGGACTTCCAGGCTCCATAATTGTGAGAAATAAATTTCTGTTGTTTAAGTCACTCAGTCTGTGGTACCAAAGTGTTAAAAAAAAACCAGGCTCTTTTGCCTGGGTATAATTTATATACCTGCTGGATCAGTTTGAGTTTGGGACTTCACCTGACATTGGACCCTTGTGTGTGGATTCTTCCTTTTCCCTGTCCTGCTTCTCCCACTCCCTTCATGGTTATGTTGGGAGTGCTTCGTAATAAGTTACTTGCACCTGAATCTTTGTTTCAGGTTCTGCTTCTGGGAAAATCTGACCTAAGAAATCAGTGATGCAGAACCTTGCCATAGGGCAGCTCAGTTCTGAGTTGAGGACACAGAAACTGCTGGGAAAAACTTGCAGAGCTTTTGTAGTTTCTATTAATCGGAGTTCTGATTCTCCTTGGGCATTAGTTAGATTAAGCGATGCAGCTGCTACAACAGGCAAGTTCTGAAATCTCAGTGGCTGAACACAATAAAGATTTATCTCTTACTTGTGTGTAGTTGGAGTAGGTTGGGCAGCCCTCTTCCATCTTATAGCTGTACCAAATGGAGCACATGGTTTCCAAGGTTGTCGGGCAGAGGGGAAACATCGGTTCTTAACTGCCTCTGTCAGTAAATTGGTACAGCCTCTGTGGAGGTCCCTCAAAAAATTAAAAATAGAGTTACCATATGAACCAGCAACCCCACTCCTGGGCATATACCCAGACAAAACTATAATTCAAGAAGAGACATGCAACCCTATGTTCATAGCAGCACTATTTACAATAGCCAAGACTTGGAAACAACCTAAATGTCCATAGACAGTTGAATGGATAAAGAAGATGTGGTACATATATACAATGGAATATTACTCAGCCATGAAAAAGAATGAAATAATGCCATTTTCAGCAACATGGATGGAACTAGAGGCTACCATTCTAAGCCAAGTAAGCCAGAAAGAGCAAGGCAAATACCGTACGATATCACTTATATGTGGAATCTAAAATACAAGACAAATGAACATATCTGTGAAATAGAAACAGACTCACAGACATAAAGAAGAGACTTGTGGTTGCCAAGGGGGAAGAGGGGTGGGGGAGGAAAGGATTGGGAGTTTGGGATTGGCAGATGCAAACTGGTATATGTGGGATGGAAAAACAACAAGGCCCTACTGTATAGCACAGGGAACTATATTCAATATCCTGTGATAAACCATAATAGAAAAGAATATGAAAAAAATGTGTGTATATGTATAACTGAATCACCTAGCAGTACAGCAGAATTTAACACAATGTTGTAAATCAACTGTACTTCAATAAAATATAA
Organism: Lagenorhynchus albirostris; assembly: GCF_949774975.1. NCBI lineage: Eukaryota > Metazoa > Chordata > Mammalia > Artiodactyla > Delphinidae > Lagenorhynchus > Lagenorhynchus albirostris. The sequence continues at coordinate 162,300,702 of NC_083097.1, read as the reverse complement.
AAAAATGAAAGAAACTTGACACAAAATTGTACATATTGTAAGATTCTGGTTATATGGATTTCAAGAACAGGCAAAACTATTCTATGGTGGTAAAAGTTGGAATAGTGAGTTGTCTCTAATTTGGGGTATTGACTGGAAGGTAACATGAAGGGGACTTATTGGGTGCTAGAAATTTCTATCACTTGATCTAGGGGATTGTACGTGGGTGTACATACATAAGTAGATAAATACATACAGAAGGGTGTACATATATAATATTAATCAAACTGTACATGTAAGAATTTTGCAATCTGTTCCATTCCAACTTTTACTTTGAGAGCAATGAGTAGTTAAACCTTTGACTCAAAAGAGATGCAATAATAAACGTGTCCTACACTCACTGTATGCCAGGTACTGTGGTAAACACTTTACTCATTATTAATTCATTTATCACCCATGACAACCCTGCAATGTAGGTGCTATTAATAATCTCCATTTTTTTGGATGAAGAAAGTGAGGTTCTGGGGGAAAAAGTAATTCTTTAGTGGTTATACAGTCACTGTACTGCTCAATTTGGAATTAATTTCAAAATATCTTAGAAAGCATTCATTAATACTTGCCTGTAAACACAGACATAGAAAATAAACTTATGGTTATCAAAGGGGAAAGGGTGGGGGGGATAAATTAGAAGTTTGAGATGAACAGATACATACTGCTTTACATAAAATAGATAAACAACAAGGTCCTACTGTATAGCACAGGGAACTATATTCAATTCAATAGATTATAATGGAAAAGAATCTGAAAAATAACATATATATGTGTATGTATAACTGAATCACTTTGCTGTACACCTGAAACTAACACAACATTGTAAATCAACTAGACTTCAATCAAAAAAATACTTGCCTTTAAAATGGGTGAGAAAGGCTTATAGCTTTACACTCATTGTTTTTCTATACCATGAAGGAAATTAATTTCCAGTGCATTAAAATAAACGGCGTATATGTGAGAAGATGTGCCTTTTGGAAGGAAGGAGCCATAGCTCTCAGATTTCCAAAGAGACTGTGACTCCAAAAAAGTTATAAACCACTGAATTATAGGAAGTAGCCTGCAACAACGACTAGTACCTAAATAAATTTGCAAAGTGAACTCAGGGCTACTGTTGATGAGAGTAGCCATATATATTTTAGTTTCTCTTTTGGTCTATTTAAAAATGAGATTTGATTTCTTTTGTTGGTATCAGCTCTGGATGCAAATGATGAATGATACTCTTGCAATTGAACGTTGGGTGGTGTGTGAATAATGACTCAGCTGCCATGTGGCTCCTGGATGCTGAAGCCATGGTTTTTTTTTGTTTTTTGTTTTTTTCGGTACGCGGGCCTCTCACCGCTGTGGCCTCTCCCGTTGTGGAGCACAGGCTCCGGACGCGCAGGCTCAGCGGCCATGGCTCACGGGCCTAGCCGCTCCGCGGCATGTGGGATCTTCCCGGACCGGGGCACGAACCCGTGTCCCCTGCATCGGCAGGCGGACCCTCAACCACTGCGCCACCAGGGAAGCCCTGAAGCCATGTTTTTTATATTGATCAGCTATTAGTACTATAATGCTATGTAACAAACCACCCAAAATTTAGCAGCTTACTCCAAATAAGCCTTTATTCTTTTAAAAAAATTTTTATTTTATTGAAGTATAGTTGATTTACAATGTTGTGCTAATTTCTGCTGTATAGCACAGTGGTTCAGTTTTACATTCTTTTTCATATTCTTTGCCACTATGGTTTAGCACAGGATACTGAATATAGTTCCCTGTGCTATACAATATGACCTTGTTGTTTATCCATTCTATATATGATAGTTTGCAGCTGCTTCTCCCAAACTCCCAATCCATCCCTCCCCACTCCCCTCCCTTTGGCAACCACAAGTCTGTTCTCTATGTCTGAGTCTGTTTCTGTTTCGTAGATAAGTTCATTTGTGTTGTACTTTTTAAAAACTGATTAATTATTTTATTTTATTTTTGGCTGCATTGGGTCTTCATTGGTGCATGCAGGCTTTCTCTAGATGCGGCGAGTGGGGGCTACTCTTCGTTGCGGTGCGCCGGCTTCTCATTGCAGTGGCTTCTCTTGTTGCGGAGAACGGGCTCTAGGTGTTTGGGCTTCAGTAGTTGTGGCACACGGGCTCAGTAGTTGTGGCTCACGGGCTTAGTTGCTCCATGGCATGTGGGATCTTCTTGGACCAGAGCTCGAACCTGTGTCCCCTGCACTGGCAGGCGGATTCTTAACCACTGCACCACCAGGGAAGTCCTGTGTCATATTTAGATTCCACATATAAGTGATATCATATGGTATTTGTCTTTCTCCTTCTGACTTACTTAGTCTGGTGATCTCTAGGTCCATCCATATTGCTGCAAATGGCATTTGTTCATTCTTTTTTAATGCACATCAGCTTTTATTCTTATGCTTGTGGGTCTGCAGGTAAAGATTGGTTCAGAATTGATCTGTTCAAGGCTTGGCTGGGTGATCCCGCTTCAGGTTGTGGATTGGTTGGTCATGCAGGCACATGTAAATCCTTTGTTCACATCTGCTAACATCCTGTTGGCCAAAGCAAGACATATGGTCAAGCTCAGTGTCGATGCAGTGTGGAAATACACTCCACTCATGAGGGAGGACATTCCACCTTCACATGCAAAGGGTCTAGATGTATTGCATTTCTAGAAATGCAATCCCATCTGCCCATAGCTGTCACAGTTAGGTTATGGGAGGGAGGAAAGGAGGTCCTTACCCAATGGGCAGCAGATCTGAGAGAGAGAGTAAGTTCTGATGACAACCCTGGACCTAGTCATGCTTGGAGCCTGATTCATCCTTGGACTTCCCAGAGTCACCAATAGATAAATCTCCCTGTCACTTCCCTTTCTGAGTAAGCAATTTTGAATCAGGATCTTGTCACCTGCAACCATGTGATTTCCCCATACGTACTCTCTTTCACAGTAAATTACAGTGCTCATTTCTTCTTACCAACAACAGCACTGGGTGTTAATGTTTCTTTTCAGTTTTTGCTAGTTTTCCAGTGAAGAATGGTACCTGTTTAAACTTCATTTATTTACCAGTAATATGGAACGTCTTCACGCACCTACTGGCCATTTATATTTCTCTTTTGTGAACTGAAGTTGGCTTACTTTTGCAATGTGCTGATTTTTCAAGCTGGAGTTGGGTTTGCAGTAGGGATACATTTCCCAAGTGTTTTGGGCGCTGAAATGTTTTTTGCAGTTGGTTATAACATCCTTCCAGACTGAGGGTGCTTCTACCTTCATGTAGTTGATGTTTCCTGTTGAAATGAGCACAGAATGACTTATGTCACCTTTTCTACACAGCCTCAGTGAATGTTATTTTGGGTAAGAGAGCTAGAGTTAGAAAAGACAGAAGGTGAGACAGCTGTCACAAGACCTCCAGAAAGTGGCATCGTACTTCACAATTTCATAGTGACTGCTCTTTGGAAGTGTGACACCTTCCTAAGAGAAATCTCATGCTTGAAATAGAATTTGCCTATTAAAAAACCCTGAATATATGAATCCAACTAATTTCCAGGAGAGGGAACAGCACAGAAACGGAAACATTTATTTTAGGATGCCCTTCATTGTCATTTAGAGATCTGAGACTAGAATTTGGGAATCTGGAAGTTTAGCTCCCAAATCTTAGGAGAGGCAAGGGAGTGGAGTGGTTGAAATCCTTGCTCCACAAACTGTGATTCATGGCCTAACAGCATCAGTACCACCTGGGAACTTTCTAGAAGCTCAGAATCTCCGCCTCTGCCCTGGACCTACTGAATCAGAACCTTCTGCATGGGCTTTGGAACATGATAATCCTGGCTTCCAATTCTGTTTGCACCACTTGCTGGTTTTAGGATCTTGGGCAAATTATTTAACTTTCCTTGAGTCTCACTTTCCTTATTTGCAAATTGAGACTGATAAAAGTAATCAACTCACTGGATTGTTGTGAGGATTAAATGAACTATCCTATTATATTAGTTAGGGTAAAGGTTAAGATGCTGTAACAAAAAGGATCCCCCAATACAGTGGCTCATAGAGCACGGACAAATGTTTCTATTTCCCATCATGGTCTCTCATGAGCCATCTAGGTTGGCAGGGCAGAGCTGTTCCACACATCTTCATTCCAGCATCCTGCTTGTTCCCTTCTTCTTGTTCTGCCATTCCTTAGGGCATTGTCCTCATCTGATAGATTCAGACTGGGTTACAGATGCATCTACATTCCAATTCTTGGACAAGCCACTCATCGCTTTGGCTCACATTTAATTGGCAAGTCCTTACTCATCTGGCCGCATCTAGCCCCAAGGGAGACAGGGAAATGTACTCTCCAACTGCACATCTCTGTGTCCACTCTAGACATCTCCACTTCACATGCGTCAGAGTCTTTCCCCAGAGTCTGGCTTGATGAATTTCAGCCTTCGTTATTGCATTATTCTTTACTGTGATGTTTCTCAGCTCAGAAGCACTTTCAACCTTTGATCCTGCCACACAGCTTGTGATACATCACAGGTTGTGATATATCACTGCCTCTGCTATTTGGCCAAGGCAATTATCCAGTTCTTTCTAATTACCTGGTCAAGAGGGAAATGAATAATACTGCAGTCACCACGGGATTCAGCAGCAGTGGTGTATTTAGAATACTTCCCCACGTGTGGGTGGCTGATGAGCTACATTTGCAAAGTACCTAATGGCTACTATTAGCATTTAATGATCTTAATTCCCAAAGTAGCTTGGTGGTAGAAAAGCCATCCTCAGATTTGTCCCTGACAAGGTTCCCAGGGGACAAATGTTTGCTCTCAGCATCTGTATGTTAGGGACCAGGAAGGAATCATCTCTGGATCCTGAAGATTTCTAGCCAAGGGGGTTTGTAACAGAGCCCATATTTGGTGGAAAGATTAAACCCTGAGATAGATATTGCTGTGACTTTATCCCAGGGGCGAATGGATTATGTTCTCTTAAAGCATTTGCCTTTAGAGATGAATCAAGGAAAGGCTTTTTTTTTTTGGTATATTCAATAAGAGTTTGCCTTCTTGGTGAAACCGTGTACAAGCCCCTGTGTCCTTGTCTTTTGAAGTAAAAGGCTGACTCAGGAGTTAATCATTGGGAAATGTGAAGATGTAGAAACAAAGGATAGCTGTTGGGCTGGGGAACAGGTAACAATTTAGGCTGTAATTCTGCCATATAGCAGAATCACCAAACTCCCAGTTCCCTGAAAGATATAAATAAAGGCCCGACACACATTCCTAAGTTGTTTTTACAGGAAACAGACCCCCACCAGATGAAAACTGCTGACTGAAAGAACATAGACCCTAGACTGGTTGAAACCAGAAGATTGATGATGCTTGAAACTTCACTTTGATGCCAACCAGGCCAAGATTTGTCCACAAGCTAATCACTCCCTGTTCCTTGAACACTATAAAACTCCTCACTATCCCTTCCTGGGTGGGTCACGGAGTCTTGAAACCATTAGCCCTCTGTGACCTCCTTTGCCTGGCAAAGCAATAAAAGCTACTCTTTTCTACTTCACCCAAAACTCTGTCTCTGTGTTTCCATTTGGCACTGGTGAACAGAGGCCGAGTTTCAGCAACATTGGTACTAAATCACTTGCTTTGCTAGCTTTCTTGTTCACAGTCCTAGGAATGTCCTTATCATTCCCCCAAATAATTACTTTGCACGTAAGTGCAAAGTAACCTTTGGAAATGGATTTTCTTAAGACTTTCAGCTAGAGTTTTAAAACTCCAGCTGTACTACTTACTAGCTGTGTGTCACTGGTCACATCGTTTAGTCTTTCTAGATCTTAATTTTTTTCATTTATAAAATGAGATTTACCATAGTATTTAACTACCTTATAAAGTTGAGGATTAAATGAGTTTATACAAATAATGTACTTAGAGTAGTGCCTGGCATATCATATATAAATGTTAGCTGGTATTATTATTAGTAGTAAAAACAATTGTAAGTAAACCCCAGCATGCTCTTATCCCCCTCCCTTCATGGCAGGCATTGTCCTCTGTCCTAGGAATCCTCCCCTTTGCACTTTTGGTAATAGAACTTCCTTGAGTTTTGGTAGGGTACGTGGTTACCCAGCTTCTCTTGCAGCTATATAAGGCCATGTGGCCAAGGTGCTAGCAATAGAATATGGGTGGAAACAATCCATGCTACTTCTGTGTTGCTTCCTTAAAAATAAATGTTTGCCCTTCACTTTTTCTCTTTTCCTCCTCATGATGGCTGGAATAAGGCCACGGTGGTAAGCCAGGATGGGCATGTGGATGAAGACATACTCTAGAGATGGTACAGCAATGAGATAGAATGAACTGGGCCCCTACATGATCTTGTGAAGTGGAGCCCATGTCAAAGCACCTGCCTAATTCTAGATTCTGAAGTGAGAGAGAATTAAACTTGTTTCTTATTTGTGCTATTGTTTTCTTGGGTTTCTTTGTTTCCGAATCTTGTTTATATACTCAATAATGTAACCACTTACCATCTGGGCATTAGAGTATACCTCAGGGAAATGCATTTGGCTCTTAATCTGAGTCAAAATTTATTTTGAAAATTTAGAGTTTATTGGTCAATTAGTAGACTCTAGAGGCAAATAAGCCCAGGCCCAACTAGCCTGTGAATACTAATGAGGCTGCTTTAACATTAATGCTTTAATTTTAATAACTCATTATTTCTCACATGTAGGAAGGACCTTACTGTCTCCTCTCTACAAGTTTCCCACATTATATTGAAGAATTCTGAGGGTTTTTAAAACTTGTGTCAAAGAAATAGTTTACTCATGGTAGATTTGCTGCTGTTGAAGTCCCAATGGCAGACACCTTTCTACCTTCTCTAGTGCTTTCCATGGGTGTCCTACCCATCCGTGATCCTCAATAATGGACTTCGCAGGTCACATGACACCAAAACTGCTAAGGGTCTTTGGGGAGAAAGACTTTTTTCTCTAACTCTGTAATGATATTGTTCCATTGCTGCCTGCCTTCCATTTTTACTGTTGGAAAGTCTGCTATGTTGAACTTGACATTCCTTTGTAGGTGATTTCTCTCTGTCTGTTTTAAAGATCTCTCTGTCTTTGGTGTTTAAAGTTTCACCAATATGTACCTAAGCATGTATTTCTTTTTATTTATCTTGCGTGTTATATGTTATGCTTCTTGAATCAGAGGACTTACGTTTTTCATAAGTTTTAGAAAATTTGCAGTTCTTAATCTTTTTAAGTGTTGCCTTTCCTCCATTTTTCTCTCTTGATCCTCCTAGGTCTTTGATTAGATGTACCTTGGATTTAATCATCTTATTCTTCATTTCTCTTACTGACTCATTTTATATCTCTTCTCTCTTTGTGTTACATTCAAGGTTATTTTTTCAGCTATGTCTTTCAGTTCACTCATTTTCTCTTGGGCTGTGTTTAATCTGCTTTTTATCAGTTGAATTTTTATTTCAACAATTAAATTTTTATTTTTACAAATTCTCTTAAAGCCCTTTTTTTTTCTTAAAGCCCCTTTTTATTTGTTTCTACAAATTTCTTGTTGTTTGATCATCTTTGTGATTGCATTTTATTTTTAAATTTTAATTTATTTTAATTTATTTTTTTTGTAGTACACAGGCCTCTCACTGTTGTGGCCTCTCCTGTTGTGGAGCACAGGCTCCGGACACGCAGGCTCAGCAGCCATGGCTCATGGGCCTAGCCACTCCGTGGCATGTGGGATCTTCCAGGACCGGGGCATGAACCCGTGTCCCCTGCATCGGCAGGCAGACTCTCAACCACTGCACCACCAGGGAAGCCCTATTTTTTATTTTTATTTTTTAGATGTTGGGGTAGGAGTTTATTAATTGATTTATTTATTTTTGCTGTGTTGGGTCTTCGTTTCTGTGCGTGGGCTTTCTCTAGTTGTGGCAAGTGGGGGCCACTCTTCTTCACTACTAAATATGTATTTATTTACTTATTTATATATTTGGCTGCACTGAGTCTCAGTTACATCACACAGGATCTTTGTTGCACCATGCAGGATCTTCAGTTGCAACATGCAGGCTCCTTTAGTTGCGGCATGTGGGATCTAGTTCCCTGACCAGGGATTGAACCCAGGATCCCTGCATTGGGAGGGTGGAGTCTTAGCCACTGGACCACCAGGGAAGTCCCCTAAAGATTCTGAATTAATTGTTCTGCAGTGGGACCTGGGCATGGGTGTTTTCTTTTAAAGCTCCCCAGGAGACTTAATGTATAACCATGTTTATGACCCACTGTCCTAGCATTGCTTTGTTCCTCTGGTCAACACCAGGTCACCATTACATCTCAATTCCAGCCAGCAGGAAGGAGAAAGAGAGTACACAGGAAATGTATGTGTTGTCATAAGACTCAAGCCAGGAAGTAGAACATGTCACTTCCTCTCAGCCCCATTGATGGGAACTCAGTCACATAATCCCACCTAGCTGCAAGGGAGGCTGGGAAATGTCTAGCCAACCAACTAGGTTCCTGGCTATGATTCTATTACTTTGGAAGAAGAGGGAAATGGATATGGGACAAAGAATGGGGTCCAGAGAGCCAGTGGGTCTGTAGAGGTGGCTCTAGCAGTGACTGGCACTGGCCAATGTATTAATTTCCAAGTGTTGCCATACAAAGTACCACAAACTAGGTGGCTTAAAACAATAAAATGTATTTCCTCATAGTTCTGGTGGCTAGAAGTCTGAAATCAAGATGTTGGTGGTGCCACAGTCCCTCTAAAACCTTTGGGGGAGAATTCTTCTTTACCTTTTCCCAGCTTCTGGTGGTATGCCTGCAATCCATCTTGGCATTCCTTGACTTGCAACCGTAGCACTTCAATCTTTGCCTTGCTGTCACATGGTGTCCGCCCTGTGTCTCTGTATATCTCCTCCCTTTCTTAAAAGGACACCAGTCGTATTGGATTAATGGCCCACCCTACTCCAGTATGGCCTCATCTTAACTAATTACATCTGCAATGACCCTAACAAGGTCATATTTGGAGGTACTGGAGGTTAGGGCTTAAACATATTTTTTGGGGGGGAGGGCACAATTCAACCCATAGCAGCCAGGAACAAAGAACCAAAATGATAAAGAACCCCTCAGTGGGACCATCATGGAGAGACAGTGCCTTGGCAACTTAGTTCACCTTTCTCCCTGCCTCATCCCCATCCTAGGCATCATCTAAGCCCCAGAAAACTAAGATGCAGCACTACGGCACCAAGGAAAGGCACCCCACCATGAAGAAGAGCACCTCAAATTGCCTGAGATGAAGTTTCCACCACCCCCGCAGAATGGGGGCTTGAACTAGTCATGAAATTGTTACCAAAAAATAGTTACAGCTCTCAGGTATCCAAACTGGGCACTGAAATTTACACAAGCAACATCCTCAAGGGTTCGACAGAAGGAAGTGCAAACTCCTAGACCAGGGGTTGGTAAACTATGGCTCACCAGCCAAATTTACTGGCTACCTATTTTTGTTTAAAGTTTTATTGGCACACAGCCACACTCATTCATATACCTACTGTCTATGCCTGTTTTGAATGCTACAAAGTTAGATTTGAGTCACTACAACAGAGACTGTACAACCCGCAAAGCCAAAAATATTTATTATCTGGTCCTTTACAGGAGTTTTCCAACCCTGGTCTAGATCAAGCTTTCAGATCCTCCACAATTTAAGACCAGTTTTTCAAGCATATACTCAACTATTCTACCACAAAAACTCTCCAATGTATTGAAACTGGTATCTACAATACCTGCACCCTCTGTGTTCATAGCAACACTATTCACAGTAGTCAAGACATGGAAACAACCTAAATGTCCATCAACGGATGAATGGATAAAAAAGATATGGGGTGTGTGTGTGTGTGTGTGTGTGTGTGTGTGTGTGTGTGTGTGTGTGTAATGGAATATTACTCAGCCATAGAAAAGAGTGAAATAATGTCATTTGCAGCAACATGGATGGACCTAGAGATTATCATACTAAGTGAAGTAAGCCAGATAAAGATAAATATCATATGATATTGCTTATATGTGGACTCTAAAAAAATGATACAAGTGACCTTATTTACAAAACAGAAATAGACCCACAGACATAGAAAACAGACTTGTGGTTTCTAATGGAGAGGAGCCTGGGGGGGATGGAGTGGGAGTTTGGGTTTAGCAGATGTAAGCTATTATATATAGATAGATAAACAACAAGGTCCTCCTGTATAACACAGGGAACTATATTCAATATCCTGTGATAACCATAATGGGAAGGAATATTAAAAAAGAATGTATATATGTATATATATAACTGAATCACTTTGCTGTACAGCAGAATTTAACACATTGTAAATAAACTATACTTCAATAAAAAAAATAAAAATAAAAACTGGTATCTACAAAGTCCTCTAAGCCATCAGCTCTAAAAAAAGTTTTTTGTCCCCCATCACAACCAGGAGAGAATCAAGACCCCACCTGTTCCCACTTTCCAATGGAAAACAATTGGGTGGTAAGAATGACATGTCATCCTAAACACATCCTAAAAGCTGGGGAATTCTGCATACGTCTGCTTTAGCAATACGAGTAGAGCTGATTTCTATTTTCACTCAAGGCATACATGACTTAAAGTCTACTTATTGAAAAATTATAGAACAAAAGTACAGCTGCTGCAAATGAGTGTTATTAAACACTGTAGGATTTGCCAAATAACCCATGACAAATTAAATTGATAATAACAAGCTAAGCCCATAGTAATTTATCATTAGCTAAGCAAAAGCAACAGCATTTGAAAACCATGGCCTACTCAAGATAACACAAAGACAAAATGTTCCTTCAGGAAATTATGGAAATTCCTACTATTGGTGTACATGTGTGTGTGATGCTGTGGGGTGTTATTTGGCAGCCAGACTTCTAGGTGGAGCACCAAATTAGAAAGCTCTGTAAACAGTAGTAAATTTTTATTTTAAGTTTATGAACACTATGTTTTAGTAAAGCCTTAATGACTCACTTAGCATAGACATACTGGGTATTTGTTGGGTTTGGGTTTGCCTGTCCAACTTGCATTTCTATTTCTTCTGTCAATATCTTTCTTCTGATTTTCATTTGAGGAATCATTGTCACATTCTTTTTTAAAAAACATATTTATTTATTTGGTGGCAGTGGGTCTTAGTTGTGGCAGGTGGGCTCCTTAATTGCAGCTCACCGGCTCCTTAGTTGTGGTATGCAAACTCTTAGTTGCGGCACGCATGTGGGATCTAGTTCCCTGACCAGGGATCGATCCCGGGCCCCCTGCATTGGGAGTGCAGAATCCTATCCACTGTGCCACCAGGGAAGTCCCGCATTGTCCCATTCTTACCCATGTGGTTTGAGAAGACCCAACTTTAGAAATGGGTATAGGACCAAGACCGGCCATTCAGTGTATTTTATCTCTTTGCTCATAGCTCAGCCATGAGCACATATCTCAAGCCGATGAGACTTAATCCCCGATTTCCGTCATAGTGGCTAAGCTTGGAGAATGGAACTGCCTACAGCAGGGAGAGCCTGACAGCTAACGAAGACAGCACAAAGGGAAGCAAGGCTAAGAATGGAAAGAGACAGATTCCTGACACAGTTTGAGCACCTGGATCCAGCCAAGCCTGAAGCCAATGTGTGACAATCTCCCTTAAGAACCAAGGAAGGGATTTGCACTTTTGCAGGCCCCTCAAAACCATACTCTGAAAAAATTTTAATCTAAACATGCCAATAAAGTCACTTTTATAACTGAAGTTTTATGCTGGAAAAATAAACCCCAGATGGGATTTTTGTTGTGTGTGTTATTGGTTGCTGAATGAAATTCAAGAGTATTTCCCCTTTCTGGAGTCTTTCTGAGGGAAAATACTTTTCAGATGTGATATGAGCTCAAAACTTTAGGCTTTAGAATATGATAATAAATGATCAAAACAAATCACCCAGAGAAAAAGAGAGAGAAGGAGAGAGAGAGGATGAGAGAGGAGTGTCTGTGTTTTGAGAGGTAATTTGACGGTGGTTTTTCCAATTGTTCCAAACTGATCTATACAGATGTTAGACAAGGCTTGGCAAACATACGCTTCAAATTTCCTGAGTGCTTGTGTTTGTTTGCTATAGCTGCCATGACAAAGTACCATAAACTCAGGGGCTTAAACACCAGGAATTTATTGTCTCACAGTTCTGGAGGCTAGAAGTCTGGGACCGAGGTGTTGGTAGGGTTGGTTCTTTCTGAGGGCTGTGAACAAGAATCTGTCCCATGTCTCTCTCCTAACTTTTGGTGATTTGCTAGCAAATTTTGACGTTCCTTGACACGTAGAAGCATTACCCCAATCTCTGCCCTCATCTTCATATGGTGTTCTCCTTGAGTATGTGTGTGTGTGTGTTAAACTTATGCATTCATTTGTTCTATAAATATATATTAGTTCTTGGTGTCTTCTGTTGATGACACGGCAATGAAAAAACTCCACGTGCCTTCCATCTCCTGACACTCACTTTTAAGGAGGGTGGTGTGTAATTACAAATGGTGATAGTTTCTCTGATGGTGAAGCTCAGGGTACGACGAGGGAATAGAATTGGGAGACCTGGTTTAGAATGAAGAGGTAGAGGAAGCCTCTCTCCAAAGACGCATTTTGATCTAATGATTCTGATACCAATTCTAACGTGTGACTTTTTTTCCCACACCACCAAACAATTCTCCAACACGCTGGATGTCCCAGTTCAACTCAATTCCTGCATTATCTACCTGGAGGTAGCGTCAGGGACCACAAGTTAAAGGCTCTGTCTCCACTGCAGTGGTATCTCCACTGCAGATACCAATCACAATTCCAGGTCGTTACCTGTACTTCTGACCAACTGGGTATAAATCAGAGGTTCCCAAGACCCCCCTCCTTGGATTTGATTAATTTGCTAGAGCGGCTCACAGAACTCAGGAAACTAGTTTACTCACTAGATTACAGGTTTATTACGAGGGCTAATAAAGGATATGACTCAACAGCCAGGTGAAGAGAGATACATAGGGCAAGGTCCTGAAAAAGGAACTTCTGTCCTCGTGGAGTCTGGAAGTGTTCTGGTTCGCCAACCTGGAAGTTCTCTGAACCCCAATCTTTGACTTTTTTTGGAGGGTTCATTACATAGACATGATTGATTAAGTCATTGGTTATTGGTGATTGAATTCAATCACCCCGGAGGTTGGGAGATGGGAGTGGAATTTCAAACCCTCTAATCACAAGGCTGGCTCTACTGGCAACCAGCCCACATCCTTGGGTGCTTTCCCTAACATAACAAAAGACACCTCGATCACTCTCGTCACAGAAATTCCAAGGTTTTAAGAGCTCTATGCTAGAAACAAGGATGAAGATCAAATAACGTATATTTCTTACTATAAATCACAATATCACAGATCTGAAGCTTCCCTTTCTCAGCTTGTCAATCCCAGGAAATTCCCATGCTTTCCTGCCTGTCCATTAAGTATCAGGAATTGTCGACGGCCAGGTGCCTAATCGCCTTAGGAAACCCTCACGTAAACTCTCCTTTCCCCCATGAGTGAGAAACATGGTCTCCAGGCAGCAAGGTTAAAGTTCTCTCTGATTTCATGTCACTTCCTTGGGAGTTTAGTTTTCCAAGACAAGAAAAAACAACAACAAAAAACCAGGTACCGGGCTTCCCTGGTGGCGCAGTGGTTGAGAGTCTGCCTGCCGATGCAGGGGACATGGGTTCGTGCCCCGGTCCGGGAAGATCCCACATGCCGCGGAGCGGCTGGGCCTGTGAGCCATGGCTGCTGAGCCTGCATGTCCGGAGCCTGTGCTCTGCAACGGGAGAGGCCACAACAGTGAGAGGCCCGCGTAACGCAAAAAAAAAAAAAAACCAGGTACCTTATACTGATTTGTGTACAACTTGCAGCAATTTTGAATAAAGCCCCTAAGAGAAATATTTCTACCTTTCTTTACTGTTGCTTCATAATAAATTCTCAGAACGATTGCTCTGAAGCAAGGTGGTGTGATGCCTAAAATCTGCCTTGACATCTGGCAAGGAGGCAAGGAGGCAAGGAGGGAAGGAGGCAAGGAGGGAAGGGGGCAGGGCACAAACTTTAAAAGAATGACAGAACTGGTGAGGATACGAGAAAAACTGATTAGAACCTGTTAGGCCCAAGATGGCAGAAGATTCGACTTCCAGTGGGCCTTGGTACTCACTGTAATACATTAGTACATGCTAAATGACACACCCACAGGCGCCAAGACAGTTCCGAGGCCGATCAAAAAAGGCCAAGGGCTTCCCTGGTGGCGCAGTGGTTGAGGGTCCGCCTGCCGATGCAGGGGACACGGGTTCGTGCCCCGGTCCGGGAAGATCCCACATGCCGCGGAGCGGCTGGGCCCGTGAGCCATGGCCGCTGAGCCTGGGCGTCTGGAGCCTGTGCTCCGCAATGGGAGAGGCCACAACAGTGAGAGGCCCGCGTACCGGGGGGAAAAAAAAAAAGGCCAAAAAGCGGGTGGTGGCTCAATTCCTGGAAGTCTCCACCCCTTCTCCAAAATAGTTGGACTAATCCTCCCACTCGTTAGCTTATGAAATTACCCAGCCCGTAAAAACTATCCACCCCATATTTCGGGGCTGCTCTCACCTTCTGAGAAGGCCCACATTCTGTCTATGGAATGTGTATCTCTCTAAATAAACTTGCTTTCATTTCACTATGGCTCGCTCTTGAATTCTTTCCTGCACGAAGCCAAGGACTCTCACTTGGAAGCCCGTCCTAGGGACTCACCTGAGACCTGGGACATGACCATCCCCTCGAGCCCCATTTTCCTGCAACAAAACCAGGGGGGCATCAGCTGACCTAATCATAAGTTCCCCTCCGCAATCTGCTCTCTGGTCAAAAGACATTTCTTATCAAACAGATCAGGCGCAGTGCCTGCTTACCCCTGAGTAGTGGGTTTCATTTCCCTGTCAGCCCCTGGAATTATTCAAACAAGCCAATCACATTCTCCCATGGGAGCCAAGGGCCACCTCACCCTCTTGTTACTGCTAAGTCTGCCTCCCACAGCTGCTGGCTGTTCACTTTGTTCCTGAGTACAATGTCCATGTGGCCCTGCGTGGCATGCAGTGTCCTCTTTTCCCCCCGGCTGTGAGTATATGTGACTAATAAACTGCTGTTGATCTCATCTGTCGAGTGTTGGGTGTTGTGTTTTTGGCCATGCCCAGAACCTAGGGCAGGAATCCCTCCCTCACCAATGGGGTGAAGGGGAGGTAATTAAAACAAGCAGTGTTTTTTGTCCCTCCCTCCTCCCTGCCTTCCCACCACCCTGCATACCTAAGGGATACGACACACCCCTCTTAGAAACACCGTAGCTGTCAGCTCACAGTCTTTAACAGGGACTTAGCAGCCCCATGCAGGGTGGGTAGTCTTCGTGGGTGTGTGTGAAGGATTAAAAAGCCCCACAGGTGGAATCCTATGTGGCAATAAAATATGAAGCAGTATTCTAGAGCTAAAGTTTGTTCTGATTTTATTTTTAATCTCAGCAGAATGTATACCATGTCCCTAGAAAAAGTCTGAGGAAGAGTCTGGGGGCCTGACACAAAATAGGGACAGATTTGGGTGTGCTAAGGCAGTCCTGTTTGTGCGTGGTTCTAGTTTTTATATTTCTGGGTATTTTTTTTTTCCTGAGAAAAAAGTTTCAGAGTTTAACTTGTTTGAAAACCCACTTGAAAAATGTGTGAGGTTTACACTACTGCAGAACAAATAAAACCATGTTTCTCAATTAAAAAAAAAAAGAACAAACCATGGATATTCAGAACAACGGGGATGGATCTCAAGATGTTACACTGAGTGAAAAACATCAGTCTGAAAAGGCTACATGTGGTATGATTCCATTTATATAAAAGTCTTGAAATGACATAATTATAGAGATGGAGAACAGATCAATGGTTGCCAGGGGTTCAGGAAGGGGAGTGTATGATTATAAAGGGTTAGCACAAGGAAGTTAGTTTGTGGAGAAGAAATAGTGCAGTAGCTTTATTGTGATGCTGGTTCTACAAATTTATACATAGAATAGAATCATGCAAACCACACATACACACACACACACAATACTCCCAGGTGATACTTTGGGCCAGGTGCTCCCACTCCAAGATGCAAAGCTTCTAACTTCTCAACCGCCCAATGTAAAAATGATTATGCATTTATTGATTTTGATTGAAAAAAAGTCAATTTGAGGTCATATGGCCTCTACCATCATTGTGTCTACTCACTTTTACAAGGGACAAAAGAAATCCTATGCAATTAACCCCTCAGTCAACCAGTATCTACTGAGTACTGATGCTGTGGGTGGACTGTACATTTCCCCTTGGCCTTCAACTTTCCTACATATATCAATGGCTTCTTACTATCTGCAACTTTGACTCTACCTGAGGGCTTTCTCTGGCTACAGGAACCCACACTAACCATATATAAGATTGGCTAGATGTGGGGGGGAGTAAACACCCCCATGAGCAGCCCTCCAGTCATACATGGAAGGTGGAGGATAAATACCCCAGCTTTCTCATCCCTCTGGTGCAATAACTCTTAGGTACACATTCCAAAGTGGTGCTGTCTTCCAAAGTTTCTCAGTGGATCAGCCTTCAGTAGTAACCTGCTCATTGACACACCTATATGAGCTGCCTTCCTTTCACCGTTTCATATTCCTACTAACACATCCTGTGTCTACCTCTCAGATAAACTACTTGCCCTTGAATCCTTGTCTCAGGCTCTACTTCCAAGGGATTCAACTTAAGACAAGGCACCATGCTTGGTTGGCACTGTGGTGCCTATTTTGATGAGCAGAGGGGAAGTCAAACATATGAACAAGGCGGGGGGCTTCCCTGGTGGCGCAGTGGTTGAGAGTCCGCCTGCCGATGCAGGGGACACGGGTTCGTGCCCCAGTCCGGGAGGATCCCACATGCCGCGGAGCGGCTGGGCCCGTGAGCCATGGCCGCTGGGCCTGCGCGTCCAGAGCCTGTGCTCCGCAAAGGGAGAGGCCACAGCAGTGAGAGGCCCACGTACCGGAAAAAAAAAAAAATCAAACATATGAACAAGGGGGAAAGAAGGGTATTAAAATGCATTGATTTTAATTTTTAACTTAATGCATTTAATTTTGTCAGATTTCAAGTGCTTTTACCTCTGTTTCCCTCATTTAATACTTACAATAACACACGTTGCATTTACTTCTAAGTGCTTTATACCTATTAGCTCAGTCTTCACAATACTATGAAGTACAGCTGATTCTTATTTGCAGGAGTTATGTTCTGTGAATTCACTCAAACACGGAATTAGTGACTTCTGAACCATTGCTCTCAGGGAAACATCTCCTAACACACAGATTCTAATCTTAAATCCTAAAAACAACTGATCCTGGTAGAGCCTATTTTCATTATTTTACAAAAGTGAATATGAGGCTCAAAAGTGTTAAGTGACTTGCCTGAGGCCATTCCACTAACTAGTGCCAGAGTTGGGATTCAAACTCCATCCAACTGGGCCCACAGCCAGAGCTTCTTGCACAATGCTGCACTGCCCCCTCCTGTCTCCATCCTTTGGGCATTTCTGTATGAGGGCTGAAACAAAAGGGCAGAACATCACCTTGTTTGACCTCAGCTGGGACCGTGCTCATTGGGCAACTCAAAATTTTCACTGCTCTGTGCATGTTCAGGAATGAACACCAAAGTGCCACAGTATTGTTTTTGGAGCTACAAATAAGTTTTAGTGGGTAGGCCAGTATACAATATGGGGTCTGAAAATAATGAGGATTGATTGTATGTATTGTTAGTATATCCTCTTGATAGATGAGGAAACAGAGGCGCAGCAGGTTTGAATAACTTATCCAATGTGACACAGCTAATAAGTACTATCGGACTGGAGTTTGAATGCAGGCAGCCTGAGTCCAGAGGCTCTAACCACTACTCCACACTGCCTCTTGGTAGACCCATGTGGGAAACTATAACTTAGCATCAAGTCATGGCTGTGAAGGTGGAGGTGGAAGGATATTTGGCTTCTCCCAACTCCCCAGAAAGGGGAAAAAATTAACAGAAATTCTGTAGAACTATGAAAAGGATAAGAAGTCTGCTATGTAAATTGTGAAACAAAATTCTATGTCTTCCATGTTCTACTCCAGGATGTTAAGGTAAATGATAAATTGCTTTAACAAAGAGAACCCAAGTAGCAATGGCTAAAACAAGATAGAAGTTTATTTCTTCTTCCAGGAGGGTGGGCAGCTGTCCTCCATGTAATCATTCAGGGGCCCAGGCCACTGGTGGCTTTGACATCTTCCACCTATGACTTCTTGAGTGGCTCTCCTTGGTGCTATTCCAGTCCCATAAAAGTAGAGAAAGGGCATAGAGAGGACACACCTTCTTAAAAGCCTCAACTTGGGAGTGGCAGTCACTTCTGCTCCACTGTTGAGCATCAGTCACATGAGCAGTTTAGCTGCAAGGAAGTCTGGGAAATGTAGTCCTTGACGGGGGAGCCATGTTATTAGGGAAAGGGAGCGTGGATTTTGTTGGAACCCAGCCATCCCCAGTCAACAATGTAAATTCTATCAGGAAAGAAAATTAAAGTGAATACCTCAGTGAGCTATTGCCTCACACCGGTTAGAATGGCTTTTATAAGAAAAACAAGAAATAACAAACATTGGAGAAAATATGGAGAAAAGGGAATTCTTTACACTGTTGTGGTACTGTAAACTGGTGCAGTCACTATGGTAAGCAGTATGAAGATTCCTCAAAATATTAAGAATAGAGCTACCATATGACCCAGTTATTTCACTTCTGGGTATTGATCCAAAGAACTTGAAAACATTAATTTGAAAAGATATATGTACCCCTGTGTTCATTGCAACATTATTTACTATAGGCAAGATATGGAAACAACTTAAGTGTTCATCAATGAATGAATGGATAAAGAAGATGTGGTTTATATATACAATGGAATACTACTCAGCCATAAAAAAGAGTGAAATTCTGCTATTTGTGACAACATGGATGGACCTTGAAGTTTTCATGCTAACTGAAATAAGTCAAATGGAGAAAGACAAATACCGTACGATTTCACCAGTGTGAAATCTGAAAAAAAAACACAAATGAACAAACAAAATGGAAAAAAAAATTCATAGATACAGAGGACAGATTAACGGTTACAAGAGGGGAAGGAGTGTGGGGGGGTGGGCAAAATGGGTGAAAGGGGGGTTAACTGTACAGTGATGGATGAGAATTAGACTTGTCGTGGTGATCATTTTGTAGTGCATATAGATGTCAAATTATAATGCTGTACACCTAAAACGTACATAATAATTAAAAAAAAAGAAAATTAAAGAAAAGAGAAATGAGTCCAATTCCAGCTAATACAACTGAGCTGGGCAATATTATTTCAGTTATGCCAAAGTTCTCAAGCTGGCATTCTGTTTCCTATCCATACAGATGTGTTTGGTCATGTCAAGATGTGCATAATTTTTTCTCTCTAAGGAAACACATTTCTTACTTTCCTTTGTTAATATTTTTGTCCTAAGGTTAAACACCTGTTTTCTTTGAGATCCATTCCTTCCTCCCTTTGCCCAGTGTCACAGGGATCTACATTTCCCAGGTTCCCTTGCCCAAGAAGGTTGGCTAATTGGAGGCAGTGGTAGAAGATTGGAGGGTGGGGCAAGGGAGGAGATGGGGTTTATCTCCTCTTTCTCCCTCTGGTCTTGTGGCTTCTCCACAGCAGTGGTGGTGTCTCCTCCATGCTTCCAGCTCCACTTGCACACCCTTTTCTTTGTCCCAGCTCCTTCTGGGCAATCCGTGTGATATTAGCTCCCACAGAACAGCCCTGCTTCTGGACTCTGGTAAACTTTGTCCCTCTAGCCCTAAGAGTGGTAGCCAATTCCTGCTGATGCTAACTTCTGAGTTGCCTCTCTGTTCTCCATTTGGCTTCTCCCCCCTTCACCCCAATCACCCAGGCATTGGTCACCCAGGCATGACCAATTCCCTGTATTTATCTCCCTTTGTTTGAAAGCTCTATAGTGCTATTTTCCTAGCCAGACCCTAATGAACACCCTCATGTTTCTACTTTTGCATTGTTTTTCTTGTAACTTTGCAGAACCTCCCTCTAGAATGGGCAGAATTACTTTTCTTCAAACCCCTCTTGCAACTCTGCCATTTGCTGTGAGAATAAAGTGGTTTCAAGAAGAGTGAGTGATTCAGGCAAGAGTTTAAGTCAGGGTCTTTAGTTTGAAATCTGTAGAAAAGGCCAGGAAGTGGGAAACTCAGGAAGGATTTATTTTTTTTTATTTTAAAAATAAATTTATTTATTTATTTATTTTTGGCTGCGTTGGGTCTTTGTTGCTGTGTGCGGGCTTTCTCTAGCTGCGGAGAGTGGGGGTTACTCTTTGTTGTGGTGCCCAGCCTTCTCATTGTTGTGGCTTCTCTTGTTGAAGAGCACGGGTTCTAGGTGTGCGGGCTTTAGTAGTTGTGGCACGTGGGCTCAGTAGTTGTGGCTCGTGGGCTCCAGAGCACAGGCTCAGTAGTTGTGGTGCATGGGCTTAGTTGCTTCGCGGCATGTGGGATCTTCCCAGACCAGGGCTTGAACCCGTGTCCCCTGCATTGGCAGGCAGATTCTTAACCACTGCGCCACCAGGGAAGCCTTCAGGAAATATTTTTATGTTGGGTCTTGAGGCAGAATTCTTTCTTCTCTAGGAAACTTCAGTCTTTGCTCTTATGATCTTCAACTGATTGTATGAGGCCCACCCACATTATCAATAATCATTTACTTAAAGTCAACTGATTGTGAATTGTCACATCTACAAACTACCTTCACAGCAACATCTAGACTAGTGTTTGACCAAACAACTGGGTACCATAAACTAGACAAATTGACACATTAAAATTAACCATCACAGTCTATTCTTTGACAACTTGGCGCCCATATACATCTCTTAAACCATACTAAATATCCAAATAAAGACAATAATAACTTTGTATTTCTGCCTAATATGCTGTAATTATCCTGCAAACAACTGAAAATGCACTAAGCTCTTCCCCAGAAAAGAATGCAAACTCCTTGGGTGATGCTCACTCTTCTTGATATTCTGCAACTTAAATATTGTGATGTAAAGTTAACAATATTTATGTATTATGATGTGAAGTTAATACATCTTATAAAAGGATACGAGAAGGAAGAAAAGAAAGAAAACAAAGATGTTTGCTTAATAAATATATGCACAAAACATATTTGTAATGAAATAAGAAAGAAATATAACAGTTATAGTCCTCATTTCTGTATCTGGTCATATAGTCATAGCTGGTATTTATAATTACCCTTTATTACCCATTCCATAGTCTCTTTGCCCTCAGCAAGCATCTCAGTTGGTCGTGGTTCTTTACCTGGTGGGGTGACCCAAACTTTCATTCCTGAGGTCTGGGCCATTAACACATTAGCAGTCTTGCTTGAATTGGATTATTGTACTTTTTCCATTGACTTTGAACATGGGGCATGGTCATCCTTAGAGGAAATTCGAAATCTGTCACACAACCTGCTGACTCTCATACCTGTAAACAAGGAAAACAAATTTTGGGATTGTGTGTTACATGGCATGATTGCTTCAAAAACCAACGAATACAAACTATAGCTCTACACAGATATGGATACAGTGTGGTCACAAAGCCCAAATAATAGTGCAAAGAAAAAAAAGCCTTAAGAGAAAAATGCCAAGAAGTTAACAGTAGTTGGCTTTGGAAGATGGGTGTGTTGGTTGCCCAGGTCAGAAATAGAATACGTATTGCTTTTTTTGGGGGGGGGGCACACCTGGCAGCTTGCAGGATCTTAGTTCCCCCACTAGGGATTGAACCCTGGCCTTTGGCAGTGAAAGCACAGATTCCAAATCACTGGACCCCCAGGGGGTACCCAGAAATTGTATTGCTTTTGACAACAACAAAACAATGGAATTAATGAGCTCACATTACTAAACGTTCATGGATAGATACAGCTTCAGGCACAGCTGGACCCAGATACTTGAAGGATGTTGTCAAAACATGATCTCTTTCCATCTTTCCACTCAGGTTTCATTCTCAGGCAGACTAACCCCTCATGATGGCATCCTGGACCCTGATCATTTCACATTCCCTTTTAAAATTTAAATTTATCCATACCAATTAATAAAGTTCATCTCTTTCCTGCTGGCTCCAGTCAAAATCCTGGCATTACCAGATTGGTTCCGTTTGGGTCACCTCCCACCCTTGAACCAATCTCACAGGCCAGAGAATGGGTTCCTCCTGAGGGGTGAGCTTACTCCAGGAGCTAGAGATGCAACCTGATTTATTCTGGCCACACGGAATGAGAAAAGTATGGGGGTGAGTGGTTCTCCAAAGGAAAATCAGGCTGTAGCTATCAAAAAGTAAGGGGGTAATGGGTGTTGCACAGTTAAAAATAGTATCTCTCTACCCAAATGGTGCTTTTATTTCTCTATATCTTTTAGAGTTTAGCTGGTTAGTAAGTACTTCTTCTGTTATAGGATGAATGTTTGTGTCCCTCCGAATTCATATGTTGAAACTTCGTCCCCAATGTATTGGTATTTGGAAGTGGGGCCTTTGGGAGGGTGGAGTCCTCCTGAATGGCATTAGTGCCCTTATAAAAGGGACCCTAGAGAGATCTCTCATCCCTTCAACATGTGAGGACACAGCGAGAAGATGCTATCTATGAATAAGAAGTGGGTCCTCACCAGACACTGAACCTGCTGGTGCCTTGATCTTGGACTTCCAGTCTCCAGAACTGGGACAAATAATTGTCAGTTGTTTATAAGTCAGTCAATCAACAACAAGGTCCTACTGTATAGCACAGGGAACTATATTCAATATCCTGTTATCAACGATAATGGAAATATATCTGTATAACTGAATCACTTTGCTGTACAGCAGAAATTAACACAACATAGTAAATCAACTATACTTCAATAAAATTTTTTTAAAAAGTCAGCCAATGTATGATATTCTGTTATAGCAGCCCAAATGGACTCAGACAGCTTCTATAATGGAAGAAATATTATTTAAAAAGAACCCTCCTCCCAGAGTCTTCTGTTGCCCTGCTTATGTATCCTTCATGTCTATGTCCTCATGGGCGATGTGTCACTTGGAAAGCCTCATGATCCAGAAGGGAGGAAAAGTTCTCAGCTACGACCAATTGGATTCCTAAATTGAGACCAGATGTTTGGATTGGGGGACTTTTAGAGGTGCCATGTGTCCCTAGGCTGATCACTGATTTCTAAGGCCAGGAACTTCTGCTCTTCAATTTCTTAATACACGTGATGCTGAAATTCCATGATGTTCTGCCATTGGAAAGACACTCAGCCCTGTGTTTCTGAGAGATACTCTGTGGTTGTCGTGGGAGCACTCCAGGTGGAAGAGACAACCAGTCCCTAGGGTTAGGAAAAGACTGTCCTCATAGAGTTAGGAGAGAGTAAAGGGCATCCAGAAGAAATTTAACATTCAGAATTGCTAGCTGAAGGGAAGTAAGACAAATGCCATGTGATATCACTTATTTGTGGAATCTAGAATATGACACAAATGAACTTATCTATGAAACAGAAACAGACTCACAGATACAGAGAACAGATTTGTGGTTGCCAAGAGGGTGGTGGGTGCGGGGAAGGAATGGATTTGGAGTTTGGGATTAGCAAACGCAAACTATTATATATAGAATGGATAAACAACAAAGTCCTACTGTATAGCACAGGGAACTACATTCAATATCCTGTAATAAAGCATAATGGAAAAGAATATGAAAGAGAATATATATATATATATATATCTGAATCAGTTTGCTGCACAGCAGAAATTAACACAACATTGTAAATCAACTATACTTCAATTAAAAAAAAGAATGGCTAGCTGAATACTAAATTTACCCAAGAAGCATTAAGAACACAATGTATTCAGGGCAAAGAGGTAGTGGTTAGAGATGCTTGAATTTTTTTTATTGTGGTAAAATAAATGTAGCATAAAATTTACCATCTTAACCTTTTTTTTTTTTTTGCGGTACGCAGGCCTCTCCGTGTTGTGGCCTCTCCCGTTGCGGAGCACAGGCTCCGGACGCGCAGGCTCAGCGGCCATGGCTCACGGGCCCAGCTGCTCCGCTGCATGTGGGATCTTCCTGGATGGGGGCACGAACCCGTGTCCCCTGCATCGGCAGGCGGACTCTCAACCACTGCGCCACCAGGGAAGCCCGGGATAGGAATAATCTTATTATTCTGGAAAGTTCCACAAGGTGATTATTATGTGAACATATGCAAGTTGCAGATCAATTGGCTCAATATGGTTCCTTCTGAATAAATTGAAAGGAATATATACGAAGATTCGTATGAGTAGGAGCCTATAATAAACGTTTATTCAACTCTCCTTCTTGTTTTGGAAGAATTCCCCCAAATTGGATTGTCGTGATGGGAGGCGGTGCCAGTAGCTTCCCTCTTCCTGCCCCTTGGAGGTTGGGAAAATCACATGACTTGGGCTCAGCTGATTCTTTGCTCTCACCGAGGGGCTTTGATTTTTTTTAAAAAAATCGTTTTTTTAATTTATTTATGTATTTATTTGGCTGCACGGGGTCTTAGTTATAGCACGTGGTTTTTTTTTTTTTTTACATCTTTATTGGAGTATAATTGCTTTACAATGTTGTGTTAGTTTCTGCTGTACAACAAAGTGAATCAGCTGTATGTATACATATATTCCCATATCCCATCCCTCTTGCGTCTCCCTCCCCCGCTCCCTATCTCACCCTTCTAGGTGGTCATAAAGCATTGAGCTGATCTCCCTGTGCTATGCAGCTGCTTCCCATTAGCCATCCATTTTACATTTGGTACTGTGTATATGTCAATGCTACTCTCTCACTTCGTCCCAGCTTCCCCTTCCCCCACTGTGTCCTTAAGTCCGTCTCTACGTCTGCATCTTTATTCCTGCTCTGCCCCTAGGTTCATCAGAACCGTTTTTTTAGATTCCATACATATGCCTTAGCATACGGTATTTGTTTTTCTCTTTCTGACTTACTTCACTCTGTATGAAAAACTCTAGGTCCATCCGCCTCATTACAAATAACTCAATTTCATTCCTTTTTATGGCTGAGTAATATTCCATTGTATATTTGTGCCACATCTTCTTTATCCACTTAGCTGTTGATGGACATTTAGGTTGCTTTCATGTTCTGGCTATTGTAAATAGTGCTGCAATGGACATTGTGGTACATGTCTCTTTTTTTTTTTTTTGCAGTACGCGGGCCTCTCACTGTTGTAGCCTCTCCTGTTGCAGAGCACAGGCTCCGGATGCGCAGGCTCAGCGGCCATGGCTCATGGGCCCAGCCGCTCCGTGGCATGTGGGATCTTCCCAGACCAGGGTATGAACCTGCGTCCCCTGCATCGGCAGGCAGACTCTCAACCACTGCAACATCAAGGAAGCCCCATGTCTCTTTTTGAATTATGGTTTTCTCAGGTTATATGCCCAGTAGTGGGATTGCTGGGTCATATGGTAGTTCTATTTTTAGTTTTTTAAGGAACCTCCATACTGTTCTCCATAGTGGCTGTATCAATTTACATTCCCACCAACAGTGCAGGAGGGTTTCCTTTTCTCAACACCCTCTCCAGCATTTATTGTTTCTATTATATTTGATGATGACCATTCTGATTGGTGTGAGGTGATACCTCATTGTGGTTTTGATTTGCATTTCTCTAATGATTAGTGATGTTGAACATCTTTTCATGTTTGTTGGCGATCTGTATGTTTTCTTTGGGGAAATGTCTATTTAGGTCTTCTGCCCATTGTTGGTTTGGGTTGTTTGCTTTTTTGATATTGAGCTGCATGAGCTGCTTGTATATTTTGGAGATTAATCCTCTGTCAGTAGCTTCATTTGCAAATATTTTCTGCCATTCTGAGGGTTGTCTTTTCGTTTTTTTTATGGTTTCCTTTGCTGTGCAAAAGCTCTTAAGTTTCATTAGGTCCCATTTGTTTATTTTTGTTTTTATTTCCATTTCTTTAGGAGGTGAGCCAAAAAGGATCTTGCTGTGATTTATGTCATAGAATGTTCTGCCTATGTTTTCCTCTAAGCGTTTTATAGTGTCTGGCCTTACATTTAGGTCTTTAATCCATTTTGAGCTTATTTTTGTGTATAGTGTTAGGAAGTGTTCTAATTTCATTCTTTTACATGTAGCTGTCCAGTTTTCCCAGCACCACCTATTGAAGAGGCTGTCTGTTCTCCATTGTATATTCTTGCCTCCTTTATCAAAGATAAGGTGACCATATGTGTGGGGCTTTATCTCTGGGCTTTTGTCTTGTTCCATTGATCTATGTTTCTGTTTTGGACACGCGGGTTCTTTACTTGCGGCATGTGGGATCTACTTCCCTGAGCAGGGATTGAACCCAGGTCCTCTGCATTGGGAGCACAGAGTCTTAACCACTGGACTACCAGGAAAGTGCCAAGGGGCTTTGACTTTTGAATGAGTGACGCTAAGTGACATTTGGGAATTTGTTCACACAGTGGTGACAGCAGTGGGGTCCCAGACAGATGGTGTCTGCTAAAACACAGCTTCTTAGAATTAATGTGCGCATGAATTCCCAAGGGATCTCATTAAAATTCAGATTATAATTTAGTATCTTTGGGGGGGGTGTCTAAGGTTCTGTATTTCTAAAAATTTCCCAGGTGATGCTGATGCTTCTAGTCTGAGGACCATATAAAAAGATGGTTGCTGTGTCTTCTACTTATTGGCATTAGGTGGTACTTTTCACTCCTGCCTGTGTCACCAGGATGGTTCTTCAGCCCTTGTCAATTCTGTGGACCCCAATATCCTTCCAATAAATATCACGTTTTCAAGCCAGAGTCTGGTATTTGCGACAAAACAATTAATTGACATGATGCCTAAGATGTTTTATATTTGAAGTAATAACACATTGTTAAGAGCAGCTACCCAGGGCAGCAACTGATGTCTACCAAAATTCCATCTCCATTTTCCACATAATTTAGTTAAACTGGACACCTGGCTGCCAAAATACATTTCCCAGCCTCTCTTGGAGCCAGGTGTGGCTCTATGATTAAGTTATCACCAACAAGATATAAGTAGAAGTGATACATGCAATGTCTGCAGTATCAGTTAGCTATTGCCAAAAATGCTGTGTAGCCAAACACCCCAAAATGCAGGGGCTTAAAATGACAATAACCTATTTTCCTTTATTTCTACAGGTTGACTGACCTTGACTGGGGCAACTGAATTCTACTCCCCATGTTTCTCATTCTTTTTCAGGGACCAATGGATTAGCGAGCCTGGGCATGTCCTTCCCATGACAATGGCAGAGGCACAAGAAAGCAAGGGGAGACACTCAAGGCTTCTTGATGCCTAGGCTCAGGAAGGGCATCTGTTTTGTCTTTTTCTCTCGGCCAAAGCAAGTCATGTGATTAAACTGAAAGTCAAGAGGTGAGGACATATGTTCTGCCCATGATGAGATTATTGCAAAGGTATATAAAAAAAAGGTAGGAACACAGGGAGGAGAAAAGATATAAGAAAATTTCTACTCCTGGAAGTTTGGGTTATCTATCGTTTATCGAACCACCCTCAAGTTATAATGGCATAAAATAACAACCATTCTGTGTGCTATCAAAGTCTGTGAGTCAAGAATTCAGGACGGGCATGACAAAGATGGCTTGATTTTGCTGCATGGTGTCTGGGCCTCAGCTGGGAAAGCTTAAAGGTTGAGGTGACTCAACAGCTGGAGGCTGAACTCATCATGGAAGTTTGATGTCTCACTTCCATGTCTGGTGGTTGATGCTGAGTGTTGGGGTTGTGGGGGGACCTCAGTTGGGGCTGTTGGTCAGTACAAGTGACCTCTCTATGTGGCTGCTTAGGCTTCCTTACAGCATGGTGGTTGAATTCCAAGACCAAGTGCCCCAAGAGAACAAGACATAAGTGCATGGTATTTTTATTGTCCTGGACTTTATTGTGTTGGAAGTCACACAGGGTCATTTCTGTTGTACTTACTGGTTGAGGCAGTCACAAAGGCCCACCTAGGATCAAGGAAGGGTGACATGGATCCTACCTCACATAAGAGTGCCAAGGTGACATTGTTAGAAGAGCACGTGGGATGGGAGATGGATATTACTGAGGCCATCTTTGGAAATCTGCCACATGAAATGTCCCCTATGTCCCCTTCCCATGATCCAGAAGACAGCTTCAAACTTTCAATTGAGGACAACACCTTAGAGAATGAAGGGCAATAAGATGGACAGAATTTGTGTCCCGGAGTGACACATGGAGCAGAGCCACCCATGAACCAGGACTTCCCTGTCTGGACTGTTTTGCAAGGGAAATGACACTATTTTCACTAAGCCTTTCCATTGTGGAGCCTCTATGTTATAGCACCTTATCTTAGTATCCTAATAAATACATTATCTTTAATGAAAGAATTAGAGGTGAGGTGCATATAGAAGTTTTTCCCTTTCTTTGGGGACTTTTTGTACTCTTTGAATTATATAACTACACACACACACACACACACACACACACACATGAAAATGCCAGTGGGATTATCTAGATGGTCTTAGATCAATTATTTTTCGTTTCGCCAGCAAATATTATTTCAAACTTCATTTGATGAATGAAACCATTGTGTTATGGGCTAAACTGTGTATCCCCCTCAAATTAATATGTTGAAGCACTAACCCCCAGTACCTCAGGGTGTGATTGTATTGGGAGATAGGGCCTTTTAAGAGGTAATTAATTTAAAATGAGACCATTTTAGTGGGCCCTAATTCAATCTGATTGGTGCCCTTATAAGAAAAAATTTGGACACACAGAGAGACACCAGGGATGTGGATGCACAGAGAGATGACCATGTGAGGACACAGCGGGGAAGAAGCTGTCTGCAAACTAAAAAAAGAGGCTTCAGGAGGAACCAGTCTTGCCTATACCTTGAGAGAAGCCTGTGCACCGCAACAAAGAGTCTGCATGACGCAACTAAGACAAGATGTAGCCAAAAAAAAAAAATTTAGTGAGAAAAGTGGCATTACTTTGCATATTTGCAAATCTCCTTAATGTCAGGCTTAATAGAAGACATCAGTATTCTCATTTGTGAAACTATCTTATCACTCTGTTGTGATATTTTGTTTTAGTCCAAGTCTATGAAGAAAATCTACAAAGATGAAGTTGGAAAAGGAAGGAAAAAACATTTCAATAGCCTTTTCAGGAACTCAGGAATTCTTTTTTATACTATACTAAAATTCAAAGAGTAGTAGTTTCATAAAGGTTAGCTGTAGTGAGCAATCACCATTTCAACGGGTTCTGCTTTATTAAAATCCATTGGTCTACCTTGCACTTTTTATGACATCATGTATTGGTCTTTTGGAAAATATTAGTTCACTAAGTTATGTAGATTTTCCAAACATCTACACATTTCACTACATGATAAAAAAATCCATTTCTTAATATCACCACCAATCTCATCAGAAAAGTCAATATTAGAAAACTGTCAAACACAGTGACAAATACATGACTTCCAAAATTCTAATTTTCTCCTGAAAGCTCAAATTTTATTACTGGCAACAATCACTGTCAGTTGTTTTCCTGGAAGAAGCAGGCCCACTTCATTCATTTTTGAGAAAATTTCTGCCAAACACCCAAGTCTGAATCACCAGAGTTAGCATGTTATTTGTTCTTTAAATAAATCATTGTTCATGAAAAAAACTGGCAAATTCAACTATCAAACATTCACACAAGTGCTGTCCTCAGGGTACTCACTTACTTGTCTATCATCATTGGCTCAGAGGTGGTCATGTGATATAGGCTGGGCCAATCAGAGTGCGTCTCAGGACAGAGACATTCTATCTCTCTCTCCAGTTGTGAACAGGAAGCATGGAGTTCCAGGGAAGCTGGCAGCCAACTTGTGACCATAGGGATGGCCTACACCATGAATGGCAGGGCAGAGAGATGGGAAGAAACTAGGCCATTGGTGACATCATTGAGCCAGTATACCAAGCCTCTCTTGAAAACCCATTCTACTTTTCATTTATTATATTTATGATGTCTGCTTGGGTTTATCATCCACTGGGTGACTTAAACAACAGACATGTATTTACTACAGCTCTGGAGGCTAAAAGACCAAGATCAATGTTCCAGTCAATTAAGTTTCTAGTGAGGGCTCTTATTCCTGGCTTTCAGATGGCCCCCTTCCTGCTGTATCCACACATGGCATTTCCTTTGTTTAAGAACATGGAGACAGTGTGATTTCTCTCTTTTCCTCTTCTTATTAGGACTTCTTATTGAATTAGGGCCCCACCTTTATGATCTTATTTAATCTTAATTACCTCCTAAAAGCCCTATCTCCAAATACAATCACATTGGGGGATAGGGCTTTAGCATATGAATTTTAGGAGGACACAATTCAATCCATAGCAACCAGTACTTCTCTTTATGTCCAATGCAGTTTGAGATTTTACTTATTCACAACCAGAAGCATCCTAAACAAGCCAGTGGGAACTTAAGTGATTTTTCATGTCTGAGCTTCAGTTTTCTCATCTGTAAAATGCTTAAAAGTCAGGAGGTCCCTGTTGTCCTCATGTTACCATGTGGATTAAGTGAAACAATGTATTTATGAATGTTTGGAATAATATGAACTTCATGGAAGATACTCATGAAAATTAATATTAACAAGAAGGCTGCCAGACAAGGGTCAGATGTAGGCACAGCAAGGAGAATGAAGAAGGGGGAAATGACATCCTGTTTTTCCAAAGAGACAGATAAATAGTGATATGAATGTGCATAATTGTGGTATGCATGCCTGACTCACAGATCCAAAAATAAACCTTTAGACCCTATATGGCGCGAGTAATTATAAATATAGCAATATTAGCTGTGAGTGACAAGCCCAATTAGAGGACGTGCAGATGATTTAGAAGGTCTTCATGCAAAGCATCTTGAGTTGCTATAAAAGTATTTGATATTTACAGCTCAAGAAAGAGATGAAAACTAAGAGAAGATAGTTCATGATCTGACTGTGGATCTGCTCTATCGTAGGTGCTGTCAATGCCAAGTTTTTCTCTTCTCATCCTCAGTCATCACACCCTGGCCCAACTTCCAAAGGCCAGCATCTGCATTCACTTGTCTGAGACTTTCTCTGGTCTTTGAGACACACACTGTGATCTACACAGTCAGGCCAGAAATGCCAGGGAAAAACAGCTTCCGTAAGTGCAGTCAACCAGTGACTGGTAGGAAGTGGTGGATAAATACCCCAGCTCTCTCGCTCCTCAGTTGGAAAATACTGAGATCTGTATTCTATGCTGCTTCCCAGAGGCTCCCAGAGAGACTGAGTTCCAGTTTCCCACTGTGGTAACTTGCTTGATAACATGCTCTGTACTGGCTGCCTTCCTTCCCTGTCTCAATTTCCATTCCCCTCCTGGGTCCCCTGGAACCACCTCTAAAATCAACGACTTTCAGTGAATAGTGTCTAAGAGTCTGCCTCTGAGAGCCCAAAGGAAGACACATTTCCCCACCTGCATGCATATATTTTGCCAAGAGTAAGAAGTCCTTACGATTCTCTATAGTGTTTCACACTTTTCAAGGTAAATCCACATACAAGGGGATATTATTTAGCAATAAAAAAGAATAAAATAGTGATGGGGCTTCCCTGGTGGCGCAGTGGTTGAGAGTCCGCCTGACGATGCAGGGGACACGGGTTCGTGCCCAGGTCCGGGAAGATCCCACATGCCACGGAGCGGCTGGGCCCGTGAGCTATGTCCACTGAGCCTGCGCGTCTGGAGCCTGTGCTCTGCAACGGGAGAGGCCACAACAGTGAGAGGCCAGCAAACCGCAAAAAAAAAAAAAAAAAAAAAATAGTGATGGACACAACAACATGGAGGAATCTCATATGTATTATGCTGAGTGAAAGAACCCGGAATCAAGTGACTACATACAGCATACTTCCATTTATATGATCTCCTGGGGCTGACAAAACTATAGGGACAGGTCGATCAATGATTGCTATGGACTGAAGGTGTGGGAAAGAGTTAATTACAAAGGGTCATGAGGGAACTGTTTGGGGTGATGGAACTCTTCTATTTCTTGATTTTGGGGATGGTTCCATGACTTTGTGCATTTTTCAAACCTCATAGAACTGTACACTAATAAAGGGTGAATTTGACTGTATATAAATTATACCTCAATGAGAATGGTCATTTAAAGAAAAAGCATTCATCGTCATTGTCTTAGCTGGTTGTCATGACAACCCAGCAGCAATCAGGCAGGATTATTCATTTTTTCAGCCAACTGTTTTGAGCCGTATCTGCATTCTGCAATGCTGCTTCCTCCTAAACCCACTGCTGCTTGCCTTCCAATCCACCATTCCTCTCAAATTGTTCTTGCCACGGTCGCTAGTGACCTCATATTTGCTCAAGCCCTTGGCTAATTTTCAGCCCTAACTTCCTTGACTTTTATTTTATTTTATTTTTTACCACTTGGCATTCCTGATGCTCACGCCTTGGATCTCCTCCAGCCCATGGCTTTCAAGATGCTGCTCTTTCCCGCTCTGCCTTTGGCTGTCCTCAGTTGCTTCTTTATCCCATCCCTCCCCATTTGCCTACTTTTCCTCTACACATATTTCTCCTCACCTCCCTAGGGGAGCTCATCCGGCCTTTTGGCACCAAATATCACTTAGATACTCATGACTGCCAAATCTGTTTTACCTCTTATCCCCTTACTTCCTACTCACCTGGATTTCCAGTATAATACTCATCAGTTGATTTTGCAGCCTCCATTAGTGACATTAAATCAGGGAAGCGTTTTCTAAAACAAAACTTACAGCTCAGTGCTGCTGTCACTAGGTTTCAGGCCACTTACTTAACTTCACATTTTCTTTATCCATTTATCTATTGATGGACATTTAGGTTGCTTTCATATCTTGGCTGTTGGGAATAATACTGCAATGAACATGGGAGTACAGATATCTTAACAAGATCCAGATTTCCTTTCCTTTGGATATATACCAGAAGTAGGATTGATGGATCATACAGTAGCTCTATTTTTAATTTTTTTATGTTTTCCATAATGGCTGTACCAATTTATATTCCCACCAGAGTGCACA
Source organism: Lagenorhynchus albirostris (assembly GCF_949774975.1). Classification (NCBI taxonomy): domain Eukaryota; kingdom Metazoa; phylum Chordata; class Mammalia; order Artiodactyla; family Delphinidae; genus Lagenorhynchus; species Lagenorhynchus albirostris. The sequence goes on along the minus strand of NC_083097.1, from coordinate 162,267,635 downwards.
AGTGTTCCCTTTTCTCTACATCTTTACCAACGTTTGTTATCTCCTGTCTTTTTGAGAATAACAAAGGTTTATAATCTTGACCTCAACTGGCTAAATACAACACTATCCTGAATAAAGCTGATTAAAAGAGCCCTATTTCATCTTCCTTTGAATTTTTTAATAACTGTTAAAAGTTATACACATTGAAAGAAAGACTACACTTTAGAAATGCAAAAACTGGAAGGTAACGATCTCCATCAATCTTTCACCAAGAGCTCACTAATATTAGTCATTTGCAATTAATCCTCTCAAACATTTATTTAGAAATATACACTACTGGGCTTCCCTGGTGGCGCAGTGGTTGAGAATCCACCTGCCAACGCGGGGGACACAGGTTCGAGCCCTCGTCCTGGAGGATCCCACATGCCACAGAGCAGCTAAGCCCGTGAGCCACAACTACTGAGCCTGTGTGTCACAACTACTGAAGCCTGCATGCCTAGAGCCCGTGCTCTGCAACAAGAGAAGCCACAGCAATGAGAAGCCCGCGCACCACAATGAACAGTAGCCCCTCTTCGCTGAAGCTAGAGAAAGCCTGCGTGCAGCAACAAAGACCCAACGTAGTCAAAAAAAAAAAGAAGTATACACTACTATTAGTTTTCAAAGTTAGAACATATTGTACATACTGTTCTGTTACCTGCTTTATTTACTTCATAAGATATATTGGATGTCTTGTGATTTTAATGCATTTATTTCACAACTGCAGAGGATGCTGCGGTATCCTAAATAATGCTCCTTCACTGAGTTAATCCCTGAATCTGTGAATATTACCTTATATGACAAAAGGGATTTTGCAGATGTGATTAAGTTAAGGATTTTGAGATGAGGAGATATTCCAGATTATCCAGGTGGGTCCAATGTAATCACAGGGGTCTTTATAAGAAGGAGGCGGGAGATTAGAGACAGAAGGCAATGCGACGATGGAAGCAGGGGGAGAGAGGTATCTGAAGGTGATACATTGCTGCTTTTGAAGATGGAGGAAGGGGCTATGAGGCAAGCAATGCAAAGAATGCATCTCTAGAACCTGGAAAATGTGAGGAAATAGATTCTCTTCTAGAGCTCCCGGAGAGAAGGACAGCCCTGCCTACAATTAGGTTTCAGATTGGTGGAACCCATTTCAGACAATACATTTATACTATTTTAAGCAACTAAGTTTGTGGTAATTTGTTAGAGCAGTAATAAGAAACTAATATAGATGCCATTCCATGTTGTGGTATAATTTATTTAACATATTTTTTGTTGGTGGCCATTTAGGTTACTTCAAGTTTTTTTTTTTTGCCGTTACAAGCACTGCTTGTGTTAGATTGCCAAAATGGTACCAATTCTTCCTGCTTCTCTGTATCCACACCTTTTGCCATTAATTTTGTAACATCCTATCACTTTGACTGGGGGGTTGGCTATATGACTTGCTTTGGGTCAATGGAGTGTTGGTAAGAAGATGCATGAAAGGTACGTATTTGGCTGGGCTTACTTACTCTTGCACCAATGCCATCACCATGAGAACACACCCAGGGTAACCTGCTGGACAATGAGAGACATGTGGAGCATAGCCAAGTTGCCCTTGTCACCCCAAGGTCAACCAGCCAACCATCAATCTTGTGAAAAAGTCTAGCTAAAATCAGCAAAACCATTTGATCTTCAACTGACCCCAGCCATATGAGCAACAAACTTACTGTTGTGTGCCATTGATATTTTGTGCTTATTTGTTATGCAGTATTATCATGACAATAGGTAACTGATACAAGCCTGTTCTGAGCATTTGTGCAATTGTCTCTCTAGGTTAGGGTGAACACTAGAAATGAAATGTTGAGAAAATGGTGATTGTAGTGGATATCTTTTGGAGTATCTACTTGTCTACAATCCAATGACCTCCACCCCTCTCATTCTTCCATCCAAAGGAATGGGCCAGGAAGCCATGTTGGTGCAATGTGATTGCTCCTCTCTCCTAACTTCCCCAGCCACCATTGATTAGCTTGGGAAGTGTATCTCACTCAAACTGGCTACTTCAGAGCCTTTACTGTCCTTTGGAATTGGGGCCAAACGATTCTTTGGTTTAAGCCATTGGTCCCTTGATTGGAAAGCACAATGGGAAGGGGATCATTTTTATTTCTTTCCCAACATACTGCATGCAAGAAAAAAATAATCATGGGATTCCCTGGTGGCGCAGTGGTTGAGAGTCCGCCTGCCGATGCAGGGGACACGGGTTTGTGCCCCAGTCCGGGAAGATCCCACATGCCGCAGAGCGGCTGGGCCCGTGAGCCATGGCCGCTGAGCCTGTGCTCCGCAACGGGAGAGGCCACAACAGTGAGAAGCCCGCGTACCGCAAAAAAAAAAAAAAAAAAGAAAGAAAGAAAGAAAGAAGAAGAAAATAATAATCACCAACTATCTTGAGTGCTTACTGTGTTCCAGGCACTCTGCATTTATTATCTCATTTTCTCACACCAGCCCTATAATTCAAGTCCCAAGATTATTCCTATTTTTCAGATGAGAAAACTGAGACTCAGAGAGATTAAATCCCTTGCCCAAGAGCACACAGTCAGAAAGAAGCAGAGACAGATTTGCCTCTCACATAGCTAACCACAGTGCTATATATTCTGCCATCATATGGCAGGAGCTCAAAGAATATTGAGCATGAATATATGGATGGATGCAGAGTGAGAAGATTGAAGCTGATGTGTAGGTATTGAAGAACTACCAGGTTCTGATGGCTTTTTAAAAAAATCAATTTTTATTGTAGTATAGTTGCTTTACAATGTAGTGTTAGTTTCTCTGATGGTTTTTTGTTGACTGGTCCTAGTTCCTGTGAGAGGAATGCTTGACCTTGCATTATATGAGGTGTGGCATGTCCCTTCCCATTTATCATCATCATCATCATCATTTTGGTTAGGCTACCTTTAGTTAGTTTATACTACACACTTCAAAAATAATAAATAAATATAAGCATGCATGTTTAGGTTTTAAATAACATTTTAACAATATAAATATTAATAATATTAGTATAACTTTGCCCTCCCAACACTGTTATAAAATATTCACCCCCAGAACAGCATGAATTAATGTGTCTTTCCACATCCTAGCCCACACTGGATATTATCAAAAAAATTTTTTTTTATGTTCAAGGAAGAGACAAGCTTCCTTTGATTCTCCCTGGGCTGGTAGACAAAGTTTTCCTGGTACCTATTCCCTAGGGTGTGGTCCTACCTGAGTCCCAGCTCTATATAGAAAATGTCAATTCCTATTCATCTATTCACTAAGGACGTGAGACCTCATCTCTTTCCTTGCAGAGTCAGTAAAGCCCCTAATACTCCCTCACCATTATGCTCTACAAGCTTTTTCAGGACCATGTCACATGCCTACCTCCTGACTCTCATCTGTCTCTTCTCTGACTCCTGGGCAACGCTTTATTGCTTTAGAGCTCACTCATGCATGTATATTTGTACAACATCATTAACCATTAGGGAAATGCAAATGAGCACCCCAGTGAGATATGACTATACACTCACTAGAATGGCTATCATCCAAAAGATAGATGATACCAATTGCTGGCGAGGCTGGGGAGTGACGTGCCCACTGCTGGTAGAAAACAGTGCGGTAGCTTCTTATGGAATTAAATGTATGCTCACCTTATGACCTGACAATTCCACTCCTGGGTATTTACCCAGGATAAATGGAAACACGTCCACACAAAGGCTTGCATGTGATTGTTCACAGCAGCTCTCTTTGTAATAGTCAAACACTGGCACCAAGCCAAATGTCTATCAACATGTGAGTGGACAAACTGTGGTCCAGCCATACAATTTAATATAATACAAAGGAACTGATAAACAGACCAACGTGGATGAATCTCAAAGCATTATGTTGTATGAAAGGAGCTGGACACGAAAGAGGAAATACTGTATGAGTCCATTTATGTAAAATTATAGAATAGATGAGTTTAATCTATAGTGACAGAAAACAGATCAGTGAAGGTCTGGGGACAGTGATGGGGTGTTGGTGATAGGGATGGGAGTGTTGACAGCGAAGGGGCACGAGGGAATTCTGGGTGATGGACATGTTCTGAATCTTGATGGTAGTGGTGGTTATGTGGTATATACATTAGTCATCAAACTGTACTTTTCAGATGTATGCCTTGTATTGTAGATAATTTATATCTCAGTAAAGTTAGTTACAGTGTGTTCCGTGTTATCCAGTAGGGACTTGATATAGTGACGGGCTTTTCTCCACGTCCTGTCCCACCGTTGGACTCCTCCTGGAAATCTTTGGCATGTCTTTCGCTAGCCCAACATTTTTTGTGGACCCACTTGGTGTGGGACACTATTTAAAGTGTTTACTTAAAAAGATAAAGTGCTCATTTATTTCATAATCACTTCATCAAGATTAGCCCATTCACAATTCTTAACCTATTTTATAAGGAGGAAACTGAGACTCAGAGTAATTGTTATGGATTGAATCGTGTCTCTTCATAATCTTAGTCCATTCAGGCTGCTAGAACAGAACGTCACAGTCTGGATGGCTTATAAACAACAGATATGTATTCCTCACAGTTGTGGAGGTTGGGAAGATCAAGGCACCAGCAGATTCAGTATCTGGTGAGGGCCTGCTTCCAAATGGCCATATTCTCCTTGTGTCCTCACATGGCAGAAGGGATGAGAGAGCTCTCTGGGGTCTCTTCTTATAAGGGCATGAATCCCATTCTGGAAGGCTCCACCCTCATAGCCTAATCACCACCCCAGAGGCCTCACCTCCTAATACCATCACATTGGGGTTAGGATTTCAATATATGACTTTCGGGGGATATATTCAGTCTATAGCATCCCTGAAATTCTGACCTTGAAGTCCTACCTCCCAGTACCACAGACTGTGACCTTATTTGGAAATAAGGTCATTGCAGACATACTAGTTAAAATGAGGTCATTAGGGTGGGCTGTAATGCAAGGTGACTGATGTCCTTATAAAAAATGGGACATTCAGTCACAGCCGCACCTACAGGGAGAATGCCGTGTGAGCATGAAGACAGCCATCTAGAAGCCAAGGAGAAAGGCTGGAGCAGACCTTTCCCTCACAGCTCTCAGTAAGAACCAGTCCTGTTGCCAGCTTGATTTTGGGCTTTTAGCCTCCAGCACCATGAGTAAATAATATTCTTTGTTTGTTTGTTTAAATGCCCAGTTTGTGGCACAGTCCTCCCACAGTATCTGTGAGGCATTCATTTCAGGTCCCCTGTGGGTACCAACATTCGTGGATGCTCAAAGCTCTTAGAGTTGGACTTAATCCATGAGTCCCTGAATCCGAGGGTTGGTTGAATCCCCAGACGTAGAACCCACATATTCCGAGGGCCGACTGTAGTTTGTTCTGACTGAGCTAGCAAACTAAAACAGCAACCTAGGATTCACTTTGCTGTACAGCAGAAACTAACACAATGTTGTAAATCAACTATACTCCAATAAAAATTTTAAAATTAATTAATTAATTTGGCTGTGAGGGGTCTTAGTTGTGGCATGTGGGATATTTAGTTGCAGCATGTGGGATCTTTCAGTTGCAGCATGTGGGATCTTTAGTTGTGGCATGAGAACTCTTAGTTGCAGCATGTGGTATCTAGTTCACTGATCAAGGATCGAACCTGGGCTCCCTGCATTGGGAGCACGGATTCTTAGCCACTGGGCCACCAGGGAAGTCCCTCCAATAAAAATTAATTATTGAATATTAAAAAAAAAGAAATCATGAAGGTAGGAGGTGCCAAATCTTGCAGTCTGACCACAGATTCAATTTCAAATTCAATCAATTTCACAAATTCAATTGATTGCTTTCACTGTGTGTCCTTTCTTGGTTTAAATGATTGGCTCACACGGGTGAGGGATAAGGGCATTTCATGTGACATTTTCATCTCTTGCTTTCCTCTCTCCTGATTGCCCTTCCTAACTAAGTGATTGGACTTTGCCCAGGATATATAAGCAGCAATTCCCTAGCCTGGGAGGATGGCAAAGGCGTTCACTGTGCGGGTGGTGGAAGGTGTCATATTTCCTCAGCAGCTCTGTGTGTGCAGTTTTAGCTGTGGGGCTCTGAAAGAGACCTACACCACTCTGGAGGGCATTATAAGTTTTGTCAGCTGTCTGCTCTTTGGCCAAGAGAAACATGATCGGGAGACCATAAATAATGACCCTCTTCCTTTGGGAGAGCTGGCTCAAAAACAGACATCACTATAGATGTAAATGTGTATGTGGAACATTCCTTAAGATTTATTGGGGATTCCTTGAAGAATGTATTTTCCCTTTTGTATCTGTTTCCTTTTGTAGCCAGAGGAGACAAAAAATCAGGTCAAGCAGACTGCTGAGAAAAGTGACCCGAATCACAGGGACTCAGAAAATAACTTATGATGCTCCGGCAACAAAAACCTGGTTAAAAAAAATTGGTTAAACTCCATTTGTCATTCTGCTACACATGTTTTCCACCTTATACTGTGCCCTCAGAGGCTGACCTATAAAGGTGACATCACTGGGTCTTATTGTCTCCTGCTGTACTAGTCAGGGTTCTTCTGAGTAACAGAACCAATAGGATGTATATATAAAGAAATAGATTTATTATAAAGAGTTAGCTCATGCAATTATGAAGGCTGACAAGTCCAGAATTTTCAAGGTGGGCCGGGAAACTATAGCTCTAAGGGAGCCCATGGTGTAGTTCCAGTCATAAGGCTGGCAGGCTCAACAGACCCAGGAAGAGCCAATGCTGGATGTTGAATTGGTGGGATGGGTCAGAAATAGATATAATTGAAGAGAAAGAGAAAAGAGAGCCAGGTAGAGGTGATAGCCAGCCCAAGCAGCTGATATAGTGTTTTTGGTCCAGGATCTGTGAAAGCTCTTGACACAGGAATTTTGACAGGTCAAGCTCAGAGCTCTGCACTAACACTTCTCTGGAGGTGAGTAAAAGAATGGGGGGAGGAGCTACTGACTGGACATCATGCATTGGTTGTACAGGTTGTGCACTGCACAAATCTAGGAGATGCCCTAGCTGTATGCAGCAGATCTGGCTAGTCCACTGGAGGGTGTGTTACCACAGCAGGTGGAGGTGAGCTCTTCTAGCAAATAACCCTCAGACTGCTCAGCTATATGAGCTATATGAATGAGGTCATGCTAATCATCTAGACCCAGCCACAACACCAGAAGACTGCAGAGATCAGCTGATCTGGCCAAAATCAGATGAACCACTGAATTAACCTAAACAATTATGACAAGTAACTCGTGTTTTATTGTTCTAAACCACTAATTTTGGGGGTGGTTTGTTATACAGAAAGTGCTAACTAATACGTAGACACAGAGGAGGATAAATTTTCTCTACCCTCTTGAAGTTTAGTGTAGTCATGTGACTTGCTCTGGCCAATGACATATGAGCAGAAGTGATGTGAGTCACTTCTATGGAGTATTTAAGAACTGGGGCACCGTTCTCCATCTTCCTTTTCACTGCCATTGTAACTGCCGTTGTTTGAGCTGGTGGAGACTTCAACAGTCTGGGTCCTTGGATGACAGTGTTTGTGGAGAACTTTTCATCTGTGAAGGACTTTTTTTTTTTTTTTGTGTGTGAAGGACTTTTAACATGAGTGAAAATGCACTTTTACCATTTACCAGTATCACCGAGATTTGGAGATATTTGTTATTGCAGCATAACCTAGCCTATACTGATTAATACATCTCAGTCCAGAGATCTGAGATGTCCTTCCCTGGCCCACATGAGCTACAGTTTGCATGGATCTTTGTGCTGGGGAGACTTTTACATCATGTCCTCTTTCCTCTTAGAAATCACAAGTTCTTCATCCATATCCTGCCTCAGACACAAAGTTTATCCTCACTTAAGCAAAACCCTCTTTCCTTGCTTCAAAGAGGAAGGAGTGGAAACTTTATGTTATTTAAAGAGACATAGAACAAAGGGGAATATTCATTCATTCATCCATTCAACAAATATTTTAAAGGAGCTTATTTTATTCATTCATTCATTCACTTATTTATTCATTCATTCAAAATATATTTATTGAACATCTTGTGCTACAAACAGTTGCAGGTGCTAGAACTGCAGCTATGAATGAAACAAAGCCGCTGCCTTCTGAATTTCATGTTCCGTGGGGGGGAAACTAACAATAAACAGATATATAATATAATATCAAGTAGTGATAAACACAACTATGAAAAGATCAACAAAGAAAATCAGGGTAAGGGGTTAGAAAGTGACGAGGGCTGTTTTTCAGGTAGGGTACAGAAATGATATCTCTGAATGAGTGATATTGTTACTGAAAGTGGGGTTCCGGCTGCTCAGTGCTCAAAAGGCAATAAAGGGGCAAGGTTGGTGGAAAGGAAAGTCTGCTTTATTTTGGATGCCAGCAACTGAGGGGGGTGGAGGAGGGCGGACTCCTGTCCAAAGGCCACCTCACCCCCGCCACTGACAATCAGTGGGCAAGAGCTTTTATAGATGGAGGGAGGGGGCTACTTGCAGAAACAGCACAGTCAGCTCTGACAGTCATCTTGAAATTGGTCATGCGGTGATCTGGTGATCTGACCAGCATCATCTTGATTTTTTTTTGTGTGTGTTGGGGGGCCATGCCGAACAGCTTGCAGGATCTTAGTTTCCTGACCAGGGATTGAACCGAGGCCCTCGGCAGTGAGAGAGTGGAGTCCTAACCACTGGACTGCAAGTGGATGGATTTCCCCCATCTTGATGGTTTTAAGCACAATCTTCAGTTCCAGGGGTCGGTTTGTTCCCATTTCCTTGAGACCAGTTCTTGGAATTGTGGCAGCTTATATCATGGCTACAGCTGTTCATCATGTAGTTAACTCCTCCTACCTGGTAGGGGTTTCAGTATCTACAAGATAGCTCACAGGATATGGCTTGGAACAGTATCTATAGCCCTTGGGAAGGAACTAAAGGTCCTTGACTTTGCTTACTGACTAAACTATTAATGTTGTGTCCTGTTTCACTGTTTTCCTTTGCTTCTGTATTTTCTCACTTCTCTGATTAAACTTATTCTTTGGCTAAAGTTTTTTTCCTCAGACAAAAGGCAGGCAGAGGACATGGGGGGAAGGACCATAGGGTCCTGCTCCCTTTCAGTATTTCATCAGAGACCTGAACAAAGTGATGGAGTGAGGCTGGGGGCTCTCTGAGGCAAGGGAATTTCAGGCAGAGGGAAGAGCAGGTGTGAAGTCCCCAAGGCCTAGTTTTGTGACTGAAAGTTCAATGCAGAGAGAAAAGGGGGAAACATATTTATTGAACACCTACCATTTCCCAGAGACTTTATTAGGTGATCTCACCACACATTAAATCATTGAGGCAGAGACTGCTGAGTGTTTACCAAAATCCATCCCCTTTTCGTCTCAGGAATGCATTCTCCAGGCTTCCTTGCAGTAGGTGCAACGAATCCAAGTGGGAATTAAATGAAATACCATGCTGGATACTCCTTCTGGACTGGCTGACCGTTGTCCTCCCAGTCTCCTGATTAGCTCAGCACATCACATTGCCTTCTAAAATGTCTCTCTTCAGGCATCATTTTTGCGGGCAGAATTGGAAAACCAATTGGAATTGTTCAGAAGGTGCCCAGACTTTGGCTATCGGGCCAATTTCATCTTCCTTTTCTTTTTTGAAATTCTTAAATCAATATTTTAATAAGCCCACATAGAAATTCACTCTAAGTGCCTTGATTAAATGCTGCATACATAGGACATTTAGACACGGAAGCAATGTCTTGACCATGCAGAAGAGATAAAGTGGTTACTCCATCTCAATGTACAGTGGCCCAACATTATTATTATTTTTTTAATTTGTATTGGAGTAGAGTCAGTTTACTATGTTGTGTTAGTTTCAGGTGTACAGCAAAGTGAATCAGTTATACATATACATATATCCACTCTTTTTTTTAGATTCTTTTCCCATACAGACCTTTACAGAGTATTGAGTAGAGCTCCCTGTGCTATACAGTAGGTCGTTATTAGTTATCTCTCTTTTGTATAGTATGGCCCAACATTATTTTATCCCATGCATATAACTGCTCATGTCATTGAAAGACTATAGAAGCAAATACATGGGAAGCAACTTTCTTTTCTTCTTTTAATTCAGTCTGGCTGTATTTGAATTTCACAGGTTTTGGGCTTCTTCTCTGGGCCAGTGTATTGTTACAATTATGCTTCATTACAAACTACCCCAATGCTCAGTGGCTTAAAGCAATAGTCCTATATCCCCATGCACCTGTGAGTCTTCCAGGTTGGCAAAACTGGGCAGGGGCTCAGCTGGTTGACTCGGCTCCATGCGTCTTTCATCCTTGTCCTGGGATAGTTGTGCTCATGGTGATAGCAGAGGTGCAAGAGGGCAGGTGGAAACATGGGAGGTCTCTTAAGGCGCAGGCTTGGAACCGGCTTATTGCCATTTCTGCCCATGTACTGTTGATCAAAGCAAGTCCAAAGGCAAGCGTTGAGGAAATACATGTCACCCACAATGAGGATGTGCCAAAGATAGGGATACAGGAAGGAGTGAATAGTTGGGGCCAATCTATCTATGGTCACCAACTCTTGCAAAAGACACAAGAGTTTAGGTTGACTCAGGATGGTCTCATCCACATAGAGGAAAAAGCAGAAATTTTGGACATTTTCAAAGGACTTTTAAGGAAACCAGGATGGCTATTTATATTCATCATGAAGTGACTCATACAAGTCATGTGATTTAAAAATAGGAAAATTCAATGCTAATTGCATAGACTAACAATAATAACATCTTACACTGCATTGCCTTTTAGAGTGCACAATGCATTTTAATATCTGATGCCTCATTTTATGCTCAAAACAGCCCTCCTCAAGTACTATTATCCTAATTTTGAACATGGTGTGATGGAGGCTTAAGTGACTTGCCCAAGGTCACACAGCTTGCCAGTGGGAGAGACTAGAATTAATAAAATCACTTGATATGTAGCAGATGCTACGGGATTTATGTATACCAGAGGTCAGCAAATTATAGCCCAGGGGTCAAATAAGCCTGTAATGATTTTTTTCCTTTGCCCATTTTTATTGTTTTTTAACATCTTTATTGGAGTATAACTGCTTTACAATGGTGTGTTAGTTTCTGCTTTATAACAAAGTGAATCAGTTATACATATGCACATATCCCCATATCTCTTCCCTCTGGAGTCACCCTCCCTCCCACCCTCCCTATGCCACCCCTCTAGGTGGTCACAAAGTACCGAGCTGATCTCCCTGTACTATGCAGCTGCTTCCCACTAGCTATCTATTTTACGTTTGGTAGTGTATATATGTCCATGCCACTCTCTCACTTCATCCCAGCTTCCCCTTCCCCTTCCCCATGTCCTCAAGTCCATTCTCTAGTAGGTTCGCATCTTTATTCCCATCTTGCTCTTAGGTTGTTCAACCATTATTTTGTTTGTTTTAGATTCCATATATAGGTATTAGCATACGGTATTTGTTTTTCTCTTTCTGACTTACTTCACTCTGTATGACAGAATTTAGGTCCATCCGCCTCACTGCAAATAACTCAATTTCATTTCTTTTTATGGCTGAGTAATATTCCATTGTATATATGTGCCACAACTTCTTTATCCATTCATCTGTCAATGGACACTTAGGTTGCTTCCATGTCCTGGCTATTGTAAATAGAGCTGCAATGAACATTGTGGTACATGACTCTTCTTGAATTATGGTTTTCTCAGGGCATATTGCCAGTACTGGGATTGCTGGGTCATATGGTAGTGCTATTTTTAGTTTTTTAAGGAACTCCATACTGTTCTCCATAGTAGCTCTATCAATTTACATTCCCACCAACAGTGCAAGAGGGTTCCCTCTTCTCCACACCATCTCCAGCATTGACTGTGTGTAGATTTTTTGATGATGGCCATTCTGACCTGTGTGAGATGATATCTCATTGTAGTTTTGATTTGCATTTCTCTAATGATTAATGATGTTGAGTATTCTTTCATGTGTTTGTTGGCAATCTGTATATCTTCTTTGAAGAAATGTTTATTTATGTCTTCTGCCCATTTTTGGATTGGGTTGTTTGTTTTTTTGATATTGAGCTGCATGAGCTGCTTGTAAATTTTGGAGATTAATCCTTTATCAGTTGCTTCATTTGCAAATATTTTCTCCCATTCTGAGGGTTGACTTTTCGTCTTGTTTATGGTTTCCTTTGTGGTACAAAAGCTTTTAAGTTTCATTAGGTCCCATTTGTTTATTTTTATTTCCATTTCTCTAGGAGGTGGGTCAAAAAAGATCTTGCTGTGATTTATGTTATAGAGTGCTCTGCCTATGTTTTCCTCTAAGAGTTTGATAGTGTCTGGCCTTACATTTAGGTCTTTAATCCATTTTGAGTTTATTTTTGTGTATGGTGTTAAGGAGTGTTCTAATTTCATTCTTTTCCATGTAGCTGTCCAGTTTTCCCAGCACCACTTACTGAAGAAGTTGTCTTTTCTCCATTGTATATTCTTGTCTCCTTTATCAAAGATAAGGTGACCATATGTGCATGGGTTTATCTCTGGGTTTTCTATCCTGTTCCTTTGATCTATATTTCTGTTTTTGTGCCAGTACCATACTGTATTGATTACTGTAGCTTTGTAGTATAATCTGAAGTCAGGGAGCCTGATTCTTCCAGCTCCATTTTTCTTTCTCAAGATTGCTTTGGCTATTCGGAGTCTTTTGTGTCTCCATACAAATTGTGAAATTTTTTGTTCTAGTTCTGTGAAAAATGCCATTGGTAGTTTGATAGGGATTGCATTGAATCTGTAGATTGCTTTGGGTAGTATAGTCATTTTCACAATGTTGATTCTTCCAATCCAAGAACATGGTATATCTCTCCATCTATTTGTATCATCTTTGCTTTCTTTCATCAGTGTCCTATAATTTTCTGCATACAGGTCTTTTGTTTCCTTAGGTACGTTTATTCCTAGGTATTTTATTCTTTTTGTTGCAATGGTAAATGGGAGTGTTTTCTTAATTTCGTTTTCAGGTTTTTCATCATTAATGTATAGGAATGCAAGAGATTTCTGTGCATTATTTTTGAATCTGCTACTTTACCAAATTCATTGATTTGGTCTAGTAGTTTTCCGGTAGCATCTTTAGGATTCTCTATGTTTACTATCATGTCATCTGCAAACAGTGACAGCTTTACTTCTTCTTTTCTGATTTGGATTCCTTTAATTCTTTTTCTTCCCTGATTGCTGTGGCTAAAACTTCCAAGACTATGTTGAATAATAGTGGTGAGAGTGGGCAACCTTGTCTTGTTCCTGATCTTACTGGAAATGGTTTCAGTTTTTTACCATTGAGGACGATGTTGGCTCTGGGTTTGTCATATATGGCCTTTATTATGTTGAGGTAAGTTCCCTCTATGCCTACTTTCTGGAGGGTTTTTATCATAAATAGGTGTTGAATTTTGTTGAAAGCTTTCTCTGCACCTATTGAGATGATAATATCCTTTTTCTCCTTCAGTTTGTTAATATGGTGTACCACACTGATTGATTTGCATATATTGAAGAATCCTTGCATTCCTGGGATAAACCCCACTTGATCATGGTGTATGATCCTTTTAATGTGCTGTTGGATTCTGTTTGCTAGTATTTTGTTGAGGATTTTTGCATCTATGTTCATCAGTGATATTGGCCTGTAGTTTTCTTTCTTTGTGACATCTTTGTGTGGTTTTGGTATCAGGGTGATGGTGTACTCGTAGAATGAGTTTGGGAGTGTTCCTCCCTCTGCTATATTTTGGAAGAGTTTGAGAAGGATAGGTGTTAGCTCTTCTTTAAATATTTGATAGAATTCGCCTGTGAAGCCATCTGGTCCTGGGCTTTTGTTTGTTGGAAGATTTTTAATCACAGTTTCAATTTCAGTGCTTGTGATTGGTCTGTTTATATTTTCTATTTCTTCCTGGTTCAGTCTCAGAATGTTGTGCTTTTCTAAGAATTTGTCCATATCTTCCAGGTTGTCCATTTTATTGGCATATAGTTGTTTGTTGTAATCTCTCATGATCCTTTGTATTTCTACAGTGTCACTTGTTACTTCTCTTTTTTCATTTCTAATTCTACTGATTTGAGTCTCCTCCCTCTTTTTCTTGATGAGTCTGGCTAATGGTTTATCAATTTTGTTTATTTTCTCGAAGAAGCAGCTTTTAGTTTTATTGATCTTTGCTATTGTTTCCTTCATTTCTTTTTCATTTATTTCTGGTCTGATCATTATGATTTCTTTCCTTCTGCTAACTTTGGGGTTTTTTTATTCTTCTTTCTCTAGTTGCTTTAGGTGTAAGGTTCGGTTGTTTATTTGAGATGTTTCTTGTTTCTTAAGGTGGGATTGTATTGCTATAAACTTCCCTCTTAGAACTGCTTTTGCTGCATCTCATAGGTTTTGCGTCGTCGTATTTTCATTGTCAGTTGTTTCTAGGTATTTTTGATTTCCTCTTTGATTTCTTCAGTGATCTCTTAGTTATTAAGTAGTGTATTGTTTAGCCTCCATGTGTTTGCATTTTTTACAGATTTTCCCCCTGTAATTGATATCTAGTCTCATAGCACTGTGGTCAGAAAAGATACCTGATAAGATTTCAATTTTCTGAAATTTACCAAGGCTTGATTTGTGACCCAAGGTATGATCTATCCTGGAGAATATTCCATGAGTACTTGAGAAGAAAGTGTATTTTGTTGTTTTTGGATGGAATGTCCTATAAATATCAATTAAGTCCATCTTGTTTAATGTATCATTTAAAGCTTGTGTTTCCTTATTTATTTTCATTTTGGATGATATGTCATTAGTGAAAGTGGGGTGTTAAAGTCCACTACTATGATTGTGTTACTGTCAATTTCCCCTTTTATGGCTGTTAGTATTTGCCCTATGTATTGAGGTGCTCCTATGTTGGGTGCATAAATATTTACAATTGTTATATGTTCTTCTTGGATTGATCCCTTGATCATTATGTAGTGTCCTTCTTTGTCTCTTGTAATAGTCTTTGTTTTAAAATCTGTTTTGTCTGATATGAGAATTGCTACTCCAGCTTACTTTTAACTTTTTTTTTTTTCTTGCGGTACGCGGGCCTCTCACTGTTGTGGCCCCTCCCGTTGCGGAGCACAGGCTCCGGACGCGCAGGCTCAGTGGCCATGGCTCACGGGCCCAGCAGCTCCGCGGCATGTGGGATCTTCCCGGACCGGGGCACGAACCCGTGTCCCCTGCATCGGCAGGCAGACTCTCAACCAGTGCGCCACCAGAGAAGCCCTCCAGCTTTCTTTTGATTTGATTTCTTTTGATATCTTTTTCCATCCCCTCACTTTCCATCTGTATGTGTCCCTAGGTCTGAAGTGGGTCTCTTGTAAACAGCATATATATGGGTCTTGTTTTTTTATCCATTCAGCCAGTTTATGTCTTTTGGTTGGAACATTTAATCCATTTACATTTATGGTAGTTATTGATATTTATATTCCTATTACCATTTTCTTAATTGTTTTGGCTTTGTTATTGTAGGTCTTTTCCTTCTCTTGTATTTCCTGACTAGAGAAGTTCTTTTAGCATTTGTTGTAAAGCTTGTTTGGTGGTGCTGAATTCTCTTAGCTTCTGCTTGTCTGTAAAGGTTTTAATTTCTCTGTCAAATCTGAATGAGATCCTGGTTGGGTAGAATAATGTTGGTTGTAGGTTTTTCTCTTTCATCACTTTAAATATATCCTGCCACTCGCTTCTAGCTTGCAGAGTTTCTGCTGAAAGATCAGCTGTTAACCTTATGGGGATTCCCTTGTATGTTATTTGTTGTTTTTTCCTTGCTGCTTTTAATATTTTTTCTTTGTATTTAATTTTGATAGTTTGATTAATATGTGTCTTGGTGTGTTTCTCCTTGGATTTATCGTGTATGGGACTCTCTGTGCTTCCTGGACTTGATTAACTATTTCCTTTTCTATATTAGGAAAGTTTTCAACTATAATCTCTTCAAATATTTTCTCAGTCCCTTTCTTTTTCTCTTCTTCTTCTGGGACTCCTATAATTTGAATGTTGCTGCATTTAATGTTGTCCCAGAGGTCTCTGAGACTGTCTCAAATCTTTTCATTCTTTTTTCTTTATTCTGCTCTGCAGTAGTTATTTCCACTATTTTATCTTCCAGGTCACTTATCCGTTCTTCTGCCCCTGTTATTCTGTTATTGATTCCTTCTAGAAAATTTTAAATTTCATTTATTCTGTTGTTCATCACTGTTTGCTTGCTCTTTAGTTTTTCTAGGTCCTTGTTAAACTTTTCTTGTATTTTCTCCACTCTATTTCCAAGATTTGGATTATCTTTACTGTCATTATTTTGAATTCTTTTTCAGGTAGACTGTCTATTTCCTCTTCATTTTTAGGTCTGGTGGGTTTTTACCTTGCTCCTTCACTTACTGTGTGTTTCTCTGTCTTCTCATTTTGCTTAATTTACTGTGTTTGGGGTCTCCCTTTCACAGGCTGCATGTTCGTAGTTCCTGTTGTTTTTGGTGTCTGCCCCCAGTGGCTAAGGTTGGTTCAGTGGGTTGTGTAGGCTTCCTGCTGGAGGGGACTAGTGCCTGTGTTCTGGTGGATGAAGCTGGATCTTGTCTTTCTGGTGGGCAGGTCCACATCTGGTGGTGTGTTTTGGGGTGTCTGTGACCTTATTATGATTTTAGGCAGCCTCTCTGCTAATGGGTGGGTCTGTGTTCCTGTCTTGCTAGTTGTTTGGCATAGGCTGTCCAGCACTGTAGCTTGCTGGTTGTTGAGTGGGTCTGGGTCTTGGTGTTGAGATGGAGATCTCTGGGAGATTTTTGCCATTTGATATTACATGGAGCTGGGGGGTCTCTGGTGGACCAAATTCCTGAACTTGGCTCTCCCACCTCAGAGGCACAGCCCTGACGCCTGGCTGGAGCACCAAGAGCCTGTCATCCACACGGCTCAGAATAAAAGGGAGAAAAAAAGAAAGAAAGAAGGAGATAAAGTAAAATAAAATAAAATAAAATGAAATAAAATAAGATAAAATAAAGTTATTAAAATAAAAAATAATTATTAAAAAAATTTAAAAGTAATAAAAAATAAGAAAGAAAGAAAGAAGAGAGCAACCAAACCAAAAAATAAATCCACCAGTGATAAGAAGTGCTAAAAACTGTACTAAAAAAAACGACAGACAGAATCTTAGGACAAGTGGTAAAAGCAAAGCTATACAGACAAAATCACACACAGAAGCATACACATACACACTCACTAAAAGAGAAAAAGGGAAAAAATATATATATATATTATTGCTCCCGAAGTCCACTTCCTCAATTTGGGATGATTTCGTTGTCTATTCAGGTATTCCACAGATGCAGGGTACATCAAGTTGATTGTGGAGATTTAATCCGCTGCTCCTGAGGCTGCTGGGAGAGATTTCCCTTTCTCTTCTTTGTTTGCACAGGTCCTGGGGTTCAGCTTTGGATTTGGCTCCACCTTTGTTCGCACAGGTCCTGGGGTTCAGCTTTGGATTTGGCTCCACCTCTGCATGTAGTTCGCCTGAGGGCGTCTGTTCTTCTCTCAGACAGGATGGGGTTTGAGAGACAGCTGATTCAGGGGTTCTGGCTCACTCAGGCCGGAGGGAGGGAGTGGTACGGATTGCGGGGCGAGCCTGTGGCGGCAGAGGCCAGCATGACGTTGCACCAGCCTGAGGCGTGCCATGCGTTCTCCAGGGGAAGTTGTCCCTGGATCCCGGGACCCTGGCAGTGGCGGGCTGCACAGGCTCCCCGGAAGGGGGGTGTGGATAGTGACCTGTGCTCGCACACAGGCTTCTTGGTGGCGGCAGCAGCAGCCTTAGCGTCTCATGCCCGTCTCTGGGGTCCGCGCTTTTAGCCGCGGCTCGCGCCCGTCTCTGGAGCTCCTTTAAGTGGCGCTCTTAATCCCCTCTCCTCGCGCACCAGGAAACAAAGAGGGAAGAAACAATCTCTTGTCTCTTCGGCAGGTCCAGACTTTTTCCCGGACTCCCTCCCGGCTAGCTGTGGTGCACTAGCCCCCTTTTGGCTGTGTTCACGCAGCCAACCCCAGTCCTCTCCCTGGGATCTGACCTCCGAAGCCCGAGCCTCAGCTCCCAGCCCCCGCCCGCCCCGGCGGGTGAGCAGACAAGCCTCTCGGGCTCGTGAGTGCCGGTCCGCACTGATCCTCTGTGCGGGAATCTCTCTGCTTTGCCCTCTGCACGCTGTTGCTGCGTTCTACTCCGTGGCTCCGAAGCTTCCCCCCTCCGCCACCCGAAGTCTCCGCCCGCGAAGGGGCTTCCTAGTGTGTGGAAACCTTTCCTCCTTCACAGCTCCCTCCCACTGGTGCAGGTCCCGTCCCTATTCTTTTGTCTCTGTTTTTGATTTTTTCTTTTGCCCTACCCAGGTACGTGGGGAGTTTCTTGCCTTTTGGGAGGTCTGAGGTCTTCTGCCAGCGTTTGGTAGGTGTTCTGTAGGAGTTGTTCCACATGTAGATGTATTTCTGATGTATTTGTGGGGAGGAAGGTGATCTCCACGTCTTACTCTTCCGCCATCTTCTGTAATGATTTTTTATAAATAAAGTTTTATTGGCACACAGCCACACCCATTCATTTACACTTTGTCTATGGCGCTTCTGTGGGGGCAGAATTGATTGGATGTTATACAGACCATATGACTTGCAAAACCTATGATGTTTATTACCTGGCCCTTGACAGAAAAAGTGAGCCAGCGCTTGACATACACAATCACACTTTTTCATTTAGTGTTTTAATCTGTATTATACCCACATGGTGCAAAATCTGCTAAATATAAAAAAGTAAGCAGGAAAAGCTCCTCCATCCCTGTCCCTTCAGGTGGGATCCCCACCCACAGAGAGAGCCCCTGCGATTAGTTCTCTAGCATCTTTCCAGAGAAGGTTTTAGTACACATAGAAGCAAATATTCTTTTTTAAAAAATATTTATTTATTTATTTATTTTTTTGTGCCAGGTCTTAGTTGTGGTACACGGGATCTTCATTGTGGTGTGCAGGATCTTTTAGTTGCAGCATGTGGGAAATTTTAATTGTGGCATGCAGGATCTAGTTCCTTGACCAGGGATTGAACCTGGCCCCCCTGCATTGGGAGTGTGGAGTCTTAACCTCTGGACAACCAGGGAAATCCCCAGATATTCTTTTTCAATGCAATCTCATGTGATTCTCACAAAATCCCCACAAGGTAAGAAGGATTAGCCCCATTTTATTGATGAGGAGACTGAGGCTTGTCTGAGATTGCAGGCTGATAACGTGGAGTGGGGTCTGTTTGTTCTCCCAGGGGTTGGGACCCCAGGGTTCAGCTCCATCCTCCACACTTTGGCTTCACAGCCTAGGGTTCACCTAGTTGCTGAACTGAGGGTGCACTCACCTAGAGAGAAGCCCCCTCTACCCCACTTCTGTTGGCCAAAACCCACGACCATGGGCTGAGTTCTTCCTATTCCATTTCCACCCCCATATTTATTATCATTATTTTTTTTGCTGTACGTGGGTCTCTCACTGTTGTGGCCCCTCCCGTTGCGAAGCGCAGGCTCCGGACGCGCAGGCTCAGCGGCCATGGCTCACGGGTCCAGCCACTCTGCGGCATGTGGGATCTTCCCGGACCGGGGCACGAACCCAAGTCCCCTGCATTGGCAGGCGGACTCTCAACCACTGCGCCACCAGGGAAGCCCCCACCCCCATATTTAAAAAAAAAATTCAAACATACACAAAGCAGAGAGAAAAATATGGTGAAAAATATGATGGACCCCCTTGTTCCCATCACCCAGCTTCTTCAATTAGTGATGCTGTGCTGTCATGTTTATTTTCGTCTCCCTTTTTTGTTGCATTAAAAAAAAATTGGCAGGAAATTCCTATCACATGAAATTAACCCTTTTAAAGTGAACAATTAAGAGCATTTAATACATTCACAGTATCATGCCACTTATCTTCTACCTAGTTCCAGAACATTTCCATCGCCCCAAAAGGTAGGCATCCCCTATCCCCCCATCTCCCTGTTCCTGGAAACTACCAGTCTACTCTCTGTGTTTTTGGATTTGCCTCTTCTGGACATTTCGTATAAATGTAATCGTACCCTGTGTGACCTTTTATGTTCCCTATGCGTACCCTGGCTTCTTTCACTCAGCATAATGTTTTCAAGGTTCATCCATGTTGTAGCATGTATCAATGCTTCTTTCTTTTTAATGGCTGAGTAATATTCCATTGCACAAAGGTGTTACCGAGTCCAAGCTCGTACTGCTCACCACACGACAGGCCAATAAATCAAGAGACAAGTTGTTGGGGCAAGGAATAGCGACTTTATTTGGAAAGCCAGCAGACCGAGAAGATGGAGGAATAGTATCCCAAAGAACCATCTTCCCCGAGTTAGAATTCAGGCTTCTTTTATACTGAAAGGAGAGGGGGTGGTTGCTACAAACTTCTTGGTACCAGAATCCTTTGTTCTTGCATCTGTCCACGTAGGTCAGGTCACGATGTTTCTGTAAACCTCCAAGACAAATGATATTTTCTGTTCTGCGACTTTTTATCTCTATATGAATGGGAAAGTGTTATACCTTTAAAGGTCAGAGCCTTGAGAATGGGCTATCCAGTATATTTCAGTCTACAGGCAACCTTCTTAACTTGTAGCAAAAGCAATAGAATACAAAGGTTAAAGTAAAGGAAACAGACCCGATATGGAGTCACATTTGTGACTTCCCTATTACAGAGGGACCACGTTTTGTTTATTTATTCATCAGTCAATGGATGTTTTGATGGTTTCCTGGAAACGACCCATCACCTCACCCGTAAATACTTCAATATGCTTCTGTAACACATAGAGCCTAAAAAAAAAATAATCAAAATATTACTAACAGGCTTTATAAAATGAACCCTAATTCTTTAAGATCCCCTAACACCCAGCCCAGTTTTGATTGCTCCTAACTGTCTAAACAATGCCACTTTCCCCCGTGAGGTAGATCCTCTCACTTTGACCCCACCTTGGGAAAAACATGGGGCTTCTCTCTGCCCTAGATGCCTCTTATAAGAAAAACATACTGCTCACCTTTAAAAGGAGCCCCCTTTAAAAAGAGAGAGAGGGTCACCCCACTTTTGGAAACCTAATTCTACGCATGCAGCAAACAAACCTATAAGACTTGCAATCAATTGCTTTTTTGCATCTAAAGACTCCAATTTTCTTCTCTCTGTCTTTGTGTTCAGATAATACAACCCCCTCCGCCTTAAAGGAGGAGATAGTGGGGTGGTAAGGAGAAGCTGTTTCGAGAGTGAACAGAAAAGACTTGGGGGGGGAGGCGGTTAGCATTGTTTTTGTAAGGGCGTCAATAATGTAGGTTGCAATCTGGCGGAGGGGAGATGGTTAAATTATAAGTGTGATTCCATATTCCCACTGCTTCACGCCTGTCACACACGCCACCTCCTCAAACCCCCCCTCCGCAAACCCCCTAAGTGGAAGAGAAAGAGCTCTCCTGTTACCACCTTTCCTCTGCTCCTTAAGAGAAGCCGGTCTGAAAGGAGGTAGAGTGGGTGATAAACAGAATCATTCCAGAGACTAGGGTCCTGCCCTGTGCTGGGAGGTTGAGGTGCAGTGTTAAGGGGTGGAGAGATGAGAGTAAGAATTCCCTTTATTTTCCTCTGAGATGCAATGTGAGAACAGGGGGGCTGGATCTGTCTCCCTGTGCTGGGTTCCTGTGCAGTACTTTGCTGGAGATGATCAGGAGCTGATGTGATGCTAGTTCTCCCCTGTCTCCTCCCAGCATCAAGGAAACCTCCTCCTCCTTCTCTTTTTCCCCCCTGGCAGCTGGCACAGCAGCCCCACTTGGTGCCTGCCTTTGTGGGGAGCCCTCAGCTTGAAGAACAGCTGCTCTTGGCACCCCCTTTCTCTCCTCTCGGGGGCCCACTTTTCCTTTCCATTGGGCAGGCAATGGATGCGTGGACTTCAGCTGGCTTGGAGCCCTGGGTGCTGACAAGGTGGGACCTTCAGGGCAGCTGGAGGACTCTTTGCGCTGCCCAGTAACCACACAGCCTGAGCCCCGGAGCCGATGCGATACAGGTGAGTGAGCGATACAAGATCCTGGGGGCAGAGTCCTGCAGGCAGTCTAATCTTTATTTCTTTGCTGCAACATTACCTGCATATGCAAAGGTAGAAACCCAATGACCCCCCTTCCTGTGAATAGCTTTCCTTTGCGGGTGGGCAGTTTCCCTTGGTGGGGACAGACCCCTGATTTCCAGCTTATACTTGTTTCTCGATGAAAAATCCATTTTCTTTCAACTGCCCTTAGCCCCCTTGTAGTACTTGATGTCTCTGCCACCTGCCCTGGACACGTGACATTTCCCCAATGACTATAGTTTCCAAGCTAAGTCTAATTCTACTTTTTTATGTCCTCCCCAACCCATCACTCAAGTCTACATTAGTCTCTTTCTGCTTTAAGACCCAGGCAGTCTGGACAAGTGACAGAACTTGGAATCTTGCGTGCGTCCCCCTCCCCTATCGCCTACAGCTTTGTTGCGGGAGGCGGTCCCCGAAACAAAAGTTCGCGACGCCCGTGTAGCCGGGGTCCTTGTTTGCTGTGCTCAATGCAGCGTGAATGCGTTGGAAAAAGGGAGATGGCAGATGGCTGTTGAGGATAATGACACCGTCTTAGGAAACCAGTTGTTCTGTTTAATATTTAACATTCTCCCCTCCCTTGCTCCAAATGAAAAGCAGAGACAGCACTGACACCCCTCTAGACCAACCCCTCCCTTTTTAAAAATGTTTGGACAGAGTTGACTCTCCGGGTGGCTTTCATTTCTCAAGAAGTGAGAGAGACAGAATCCCTCTCCTCTCTCGCTCTCTCTCCGCTGACAGCTTCAGAGAACACGTGGCTGCCGCGGCCGGTGGGGGCAGAGGGGGAAGCGCCCCGCAGGCTGGGCTCCTCTGCCTTTTCCAGGGGCTCCTGCTTTCGGGGCTCCTGAGAGACTGAGCTGGGAGAAGGAACCAGAATAGAATGTAAACAGGAGGACAGAATACCTTCCCAGAGGTAGTAATCTCTGTTGAGGGTAAACGGACAGGAAGGGAGAGCTCATCCGTGTGCCCCATCTCTCCTTGGCTCCAAGCGAAGGTGCATTGAGGGTGGGGGGTCTCCGCTAGGTATCCGGGCTCCATCCTGAGTTTCCTGTTCTGAGTTGACAACTTCAGAGCAGACTTGCCATTTCCCATGCGGGCTCTTTCAAGGACAGTCCTAGGTGGGGAGAGGATCGGGGTAAGGTGGGGAGGAGGAGTCTAGGGTGTCTGTGGCTGACGCTGGCCCCTCATCCCCTACTCGGCTTCTAGTCCCTCCAATACCAAGCCCAGGCTGCAGGAAGTCTCCCAACTCCAGCCATCTTAGTAGCTGACTATTCCGTTGATATTGCTTTCCTCCAAGACACAGGGATTTGCAGAGTTACATAAAGATGTCACTCAGGGCAAATGCCATCCTCCCTCTAGATAAGACTGGTTTAAGTCAATGCTGCCCCTCCCCGTCCCCCAAAGTAAGGGGAAAGATCAGGACCGGGGTTCTGGAGGCAAAGGGCACATTTGACTTTGAACAAATGACTGGGTAAATGACCTGCAAAGTAATGCCAAGTGCAGCTCTTGGACATCACATGCTCCGGCAGAAGGTTTGACTTATTTATTTTATTATTCTTTTCGAAATGTTAGCTTACAGGACCAGAGGGCCCTTGATGGCCAAGGGCAAGTGAGGGAAGATTCTATGCCAGGATCTTTCAATCTCACTGTCTTCATAGTGACAGACAGGCAAGGGCTCTTGGCAAGCTCTCCTACCCCTTCCGGCAAGGCCAAGCCTGTCTGATGGAGGACAGTGAGCCTGACTTAACCAAGTGGGAGGGGTCGCTGGTCAGAATCTCCAGACCTTCTTCTCAAAGTGCAGACCTTGGACCAACACCCTCTGGGAATGCAGAGTCTTGGGACCCACTCAGCCCTGAGTTAGAATCTGCATTTGAACGGGATTCCGGAGCAGCTAAGTGCTGGTCAGAGTCTTAGAAGCCCTAGGGACATCACTCAGCCCCTCTGTGCTTCAGTGTTCCTAGCTGATGATCAGGCTAACCATGGCATCCCAGTGGTAGGGGTCCTGGGAGGCCAGGCCAGGTGATGCTCAGTGCTGGGCACATAGTAGGTGCTTACTAAATCTTGGCCACTTTTTTTGCTGTTGCTGTTCTTGCAAGAGTTCATCAATGTAATTTGGTTTTTAAAATTTTTTTCTTTAGTTTTTATTTTATTAACCATTCAGACCTACTAGAGAATGGACTTGAGGACACTGGGAGGGGGAAGGGTAAACTGGGACAAAGTGACATATATACACTACCAAATGTAAAACCGATAGCTAGTGGGAAGCAGTCGCATAGCACAGGGAGATCAGCTTGGTGCTTTATGACCACCTAGAGGGGTAGGATAGGGAGGGTGGGAGGGAGGGAGATGCAAGAGGGAGGAGATATGGGGATATATGTATATGTATAACTGATTCACTTTGTTATAAAGCAGAAAATAACACACCATTGTAAAGCAATTATACTCCAATAAAGATGTTTAAAAAAAGGAAAAAAATTGAAGTATAGTTAATTTACAATGTTGTGTTAGTCTTAGGTATACAGCAAAGTGATATATATATATATATATAAATAAAGAATATATATATATATTCTGATTCTTTTCCATTATAGGTTATTACAAGATAGTTTGTATAGTTCCCTGTGCTATACTTGACTACTTTTAAATTTCTCTCCAGAGCAAAGGTGTGTATCCAATTTCTTTACTTTTTTAATTGTAAAATACACCCAACATAAAGTCTACTGTTCTCACCATTTTAAAGGGAACAATTAAACGGCACTTAGTATGTTCAATAATGTTGTGCAACCATCACCTCTATCTAGTTCCAGAACTTTCTCTTCACGCCAAAGCGAAGCTCTCTACCGATGAAGCAGTTATTCTCATTCCTCAGTCCCCCAGCGACTGGCAACCACCAATCTGCTTTCTGTCTGTACGGATTTCCCTCTTCTCCACGTTTCATAGAAATGCAGTCAGACAACAGGTGGTCTTTGTGTCCGGCTTCTTTTCACTTCTGATTTCTTCCGTAGTTCACGCTTCAGCTTTCCCTTTCTTCTGCGCGTCCCACCCATCCCTCCCCTAAGACATGCAAGTCAGATGAGTATTGGAAACATATTCTGGACCCGACTGATCCACATGTTAATTCTTAGTGACCAAGAACAAAGCGTAGGGAGGCTCATCTTCAAATATTTTTTTCAGGACTGGAGACTGGGCTATTCACTTTTTTTTTTTTCTTTTCTAAAAATGGTTCCAATTTTGGTATCCAGCTGTTTCCCCCCAGCAAAAACCATCACTACAATTTTTTTTTTTTTTTTTTTTTTTGCAGTACACGGGCCTCTCACTGTTGTGGCCTCTCCCGTTACGGAGCACAGGCTCCGGACGCGCAGGCTCAGTGGCCATGGCTCACTGGCCCAGCCGCTCCGTGGCATATGGGATCTTCCCGGACCGGGGCACGAACCTGTGTCCCCTGCAGCGGCAGGCGGACTCTCAACCACTGCGCCACCAGGGAAGCCCTACAATTTCTTTCAGCCTTAAGGGGATGCAGCTTTTAGACGATTTCTTGAGTTTTAAGATCCCAAGATGTGCAATAATTGAGTCACAGTGGCACACAGTCGGTAGTCAGTAAATATTTGCTGAACAAACGAAGCACATCAGGACTAATAATTAGCATCGTAATGAGTTAATGTCTTCACGTATTAATATGTTTACAACCATCCACAGCCACTGGCTGGCCGAAGTTGCAGAATGAATGAGGGAGATTGTGACATCCCCACTAACGCAAGATACCAAGAAGTCACAAACATGTATTGAAGGAAAAGTATTCCAAAGATGCAGCTGGTAGTTAAAACTACCCACCCACTCCTGAGAACACAGAAGAGAGCAAATGCTTAACAGTTTAGTTTAAGGGAGCAACATTAGAGGAACACTCTCCCCTGGGAGAAGTTTTATTATTTTTTTCCTGGCAGTCTCTTCTTTTTCCTTTTAACCTTCCAGCACCAATAGAGTCAAGCAAGTTTAAGAATGATAAATGGTGTCTGGTGTATAGAACATGGGTCCAATTGTGATATTGCCCTGGACAAGAGGAATAATTGATCTACCATTTTTTTTTTTTGGCCCTGCGGCTTGCGGGATCTTAGTTCCCCAACCAGAGATTGAACCCGGGCCACCGCAGTGAAAGCACCGAGTGCTAAGCACCGGACCACCAGGGAATTCCCTGATCTACCTTTCAATAAGTGTTCATTGTGTCCTTCCTGCTGGCCAGGCACTGTACTAGGCTTTGAGGATTCAGCAGAGGGTGGAATCATAATGGTAGCCACAGTCATAATAATATCAAACACGTCTTTAGGGAATTACCATGTGTGGGATGCTGTTCCAGGCACATTATGTAGAAATGAAATGATTTAATCCCCACAAGAACTCGATGAAATATGTGCTCTCATCATCCTCATTTTACAGATGGGGAAACTGTAGCCCAGAGAGGTGAAGTGACTTGTCCAAGGTCACACAGCAGGAGGGGGCAGATCCAGGATCCAAGCAGGTTGGTTGCAAAGCTGGGGCCATTTCTCTATCAACTCCCATCAGTCATTTGTTGAGGAATCTTCCAAGGGTAATAACTCCCCAGCACCTCTGGCGTGTCTCTCGCTCCTGCAGCCAGAACTAGCCCCATGCAGGGAGTGGCAGGTGCTGGAGGTAGAGAGCCATGGGCATTTGTGGGCAGGTGAGGGGTTTGGGCACTGACGAATTATCTTGGAGGCTTCAGAGCAGAAGCATCTTTTGAGCTGGACTTTGGGGGTAGGGAGATAGAAGGGCATTCAGGATGGAGGCAAAGAGTTGCAGAAGTTGGGGATGTGTTCAGGATTGGAAGTGAGGAGTCCTTTTGGGATTGGCCAACAGATGATCTGATAGTCTATGATGAATTGGAGGGAGGAGAGACTCAGAACACAGAGGAAAGTATTACGGTCCATCTGCATGGGGCAAATGAGGGCCTGAACCACGGAAAGTGGGAGAGGAAGTATGAGGTAGAATCAGCAGCCCTGATGATGAGTAGAATGTGGGGTGAAGGAGGGAGAGAGGGAGTCCCACAATGGTTGGTGTGATCAATTCCACTGCTTTTTGGGTTTCTTACAAATCTGACCTCTAGAGGATGCCTGAGAACACCTGAGTCAGGTCAAGTCCCTCCTCTGCTTAGACTCTTCCATGCCTCCTACCTTACTCAGAGCAAAAGCCAAAGTCCTCCCTGTGGTCCACAAGGCTCCATACCATCTGTCCCTGTCACCTTCCTCTATCACCTCCCCCCATTCATCCCCTCACTCGCTCCACTCCAGCCACACAGGCCTCCTAGCTCTTCTTTGAACACACCAGGCACGTTCCAGCCACAGGGCCTTTGCACAGGCTGTTGCCTCTGTCTAGACCACTCTTCCCCCAGCCACCCTCATGGCTCCTCCCTCACCTCCTTCAGATCTTTACTCAAATGCTTCTTTCCCACTAGGGTCTTTTCTGACCACCTTCTCTAAATGACATTCTCCTTCCCCTTCCTTTTCCTCCTCTCCTGTTTTCTTTCCTCCATCGGCATATTTTACTTGTTTATCTTGTTTCTTGTCTATCTCCCCCTCTAGAATGTGAGTTTCATGAGGGCAGGGACCATGTCTGTTTTGTTCACTGCTGGGTCCCCAGTGTCTACAACACTGCCGGACACACAGTAGGTGCTTAGTGAATATTGCTGAATGAATGAATGAATGATTGAGTGATGGGGAGGGTAATAGAGCCATGA
Organism: Lagenorhynchus albirostris; assembly: GCF_949774975.1. Classification (NCBI taxonomy): domain Eukaryota; kingdom Metazoa; phylum Chordata; class Mammalia; order Artiodactyla; family Delphinidae; genus Lagenorhynchus; species Lagenorhynchus albirostris. Next base: position 162,239,797 of record NC_083097.1, on the reverse strand, counting down.
AACTGAAGTTGGGAGGAGGATTCAGCTTGAGATTCAGTGGCTCGCATGGATCCTGCCCACCAGCTTAAGCCCTGGAGGTCTCCCATCCTTCCTCCTTCCTAAATCCCAGTCAGTGTCCTGAAGCCGTGAAAATCATCCGGCGATGCCAGGGGATCTGTTCATCCTGGGGGGAGGGAGTGTGTGTATCCCTGTGCCGTGATGGGCAATTGAACGAGCGGGTGAAAAATGAGACCAGCTGTGACATGGTTTCTTCTCACCAGGGGATGGACCTTTGCAGCCGTATTCACGGCTATGCTGGCGTGCTGGTCCCAGCCTAGCCTTCAGCCTTTGCCATCTGGCCTGGCATTTTATCTAGGTCTGTTCTCCTGTATGTGGGGCAATTCTGGAGTTTGGCCCCAAGCGATGAGAGCTCTTGTTGGCTCTGGCTTTTTCCTTTCACCTTGCTCTTAGCTTCTCGTTGCAAAGGTGGGGTATGGGGTGAATTCACACTGCCTGAGATGGGGTGGCTTTGGGTGGTCTGAATCAGCATGAGAGCTCTGGTCTGCGTCTAGATCTACTTATCGGTGCCCTCAATAAGTGGGTATTTGATGCTGGGAGGCAAGAAAGCTGAAATTCTAGGGTAACTGTGAATATTTAAGTACCTTCAAGAAGATGGGGGGTGGAATTCTCTGGCGGTCCAGTGGTTAGGACTTCGAGCTTCCACTGCAGGGGGCACGGGTTCGATCCCTGGTCAGGGAACTAAGATCCTGCATGCTGCACAGCGCGGCCAAAATAAATTAAAAAAAAAAAAAAAAAGATCAGGAATTCCCTGGCAGTCCAGCGGTTAGGAATCTGCGCTCTCACTGTTGGGTTCAATCCCTGGTTGGGGAACTAAACCCCCACAAGCCACGTGGCACGGCCAAAAAAAAGAGAAGGTGGGTGGATGTTTCTGGATCACCTGTTAAGAGTTTTTTTGGTTTTTGTTTTGTTTTAATTTATTTTATTTTTGGCTGAGTTGGGTCTTCGTTGCTGTGCGTGGGCTTTCTCTGGTTGCGGTGAGCAGGGGCTACTCTTTGTCGTGGTGTGCAGGCTTCTCATTCCAGTGGCTTCTCTTGTTGTGGAGCACAGGCTCTAGGCACGTGGGCTTCAGTAGTTGTGGCACACGGGCTCAGTAGTTGTGGTGCATGGGCTTAGTTGCTCCACGGCATGTGGGATCTTCCAGGACCAGGGCTCGGACCCGTGTCCCCTGCATTGGCAGGCAGATTCTTAACCACTGTGCCACCAGGGAAGCCCCTGTTAAGAGTTTTTCTACACTTTTTTTTGGTAAAACAGACATAACATAACATTTACCATTTTAACAATTCTTCAGTGGTATTGTGTACATTCATAATGTTCTGCATCACCACCATCCATCTCCAGAACTCTTCTCATCTTCCCAAACTGAAACTCTGCCCCCGTTAAACACTAACTCCCATTTCCCCTTCTCCCAGCCCCTGGCACCCAGCATTTTACTTTCTGCCTCTATAATTTGACCTCATATAAGTGGAATCAAACAGTACTTGTCCTTTTGTGACTGGGCTTCTTCACTGAGCATAATGTCCTCAAGGTGCGTCCATGTGGTAACATGTGTCTGGATTTCCTTCCTTTTCAAGGCCAAATAATATCCCATTGGATATTTTGTTTATCCATTCATCCATCGATGTGCATTTGGATTGTTTCCCTGTTACCAGTCAACACTCCCACCAACAGTGCATGAGGGTTCCCTTTTCTTCATATCCTTGTGAGCATATGTCATCTCTTGTCTTTTTGATGACGGTCATTCTAAAGGGTGTGAAGTGATACCTCGTTGTGGTTTTGATTTGCATCTCCCTGATGATTAGTGACATTGAGCACATTTTCATGTGACTGTTGGCCATTTGGATGTCTTCTCTGGAAAAAAATGTCTATTTACTTCCTCTGCCGATTTTTTAATCAATTTTTTTGTTGGTTTTGCTACTGAGTTGTATGAGTTCTTTCTAGATTTTGGATACCAACCCCTTATCCCATATATAGTTTGCAAATATCCTTTCCCATGCTGTAGATTGCCTTTTTGTGTTGCTGATGGTTCCTCTTGCTGTACAGAAGCTTTTTAGTCTGATGCAGTCCCACTTGTTGATTTTTGTTTTTATTGCTCCCTGTTAAAAGTTTTTACTTCTAGGTAGAGTCTTAACACTTGCTCCTAACCTGGCTACCTGCTCTGGAGATTGTCTGTTCAGGGTCCGGAAATCACTTTTACTATCAACCAAATAAAACATCTGGAAAGTGACGAATGCATTTGAAGGTCAGTTCAAAATGACATTTGGATTAGCTTCGCCTTGGTTGTTAGAATCCACGGTCTGTTGAAGTTCACACTCTTCAGCCTAGAACTCAGGAGGGGATACCATTTCTTTCCGTGGGTCTTAGCAACCCTTGTTTTGTCTGGGGCTAGATTAAGATGGCTTATTGACAGATCGTAGCACACAGAGCAAGATTGGAGGGAATGAGACTGCCTAACAGAAGCTCAAACAACAACTAGAAGAAAGAGAATGAAGGCTGAGAGAACAAGAGGAAAGAGGTGAGAGGAAATGATTTCTTGCAGAGATGCTATAATTAGCTCTCTTTTTTTAAAAAAAAACTTCATTGGAATATAATTGCTTTACAATGGTGTGTTAGTTTCTGCTGTATAACAAAGTGAATCAGCTATATGTGTACATATATCCCCATATCCCCTCCCTCTTGTGCCTCCCTCCTACTCTCCCTATCCCACCCCTCTAGGTGGTCACAAAGCACCAAGCTGATCTGCCTGTGCTATGCAGCTGTTTCCCACTAGCTATCTATTTTACAGTTAGTAGTGTATATATGTCAATGCTACTCTCTCGCTTAGTCCCAGCTTACCCTTCCCCCTCCCTGTGTCCTCAAGTCCATTCTCTACATCTGTGTCTTTATTCCTGTCCTGCCCCTAGGATCATCAGAACCATTTTTTTTTAGATTCCATGTATATGTTTTAGCATACGGTATTTGTTTTTTTCTTTCTGACTTACTTCACTCTGTATGACAGACTCTAGGTCCATCCACCTCACTACAAAAAACTCAGTTTTCGCTTCTTTTAATGGCTGAGTAATATTCCATTATACATATGTACCACATCTTCCTTATCCATTTATCTGTTGATGGACACTTAGGTTACTCCCATGTCCTGGCTATTGTAAATAGTGCTGCAATGAACACTGTGGTACATGTCTCTTTTTGAATTATGGTTTTCTCAGGTTATATGCCCAGTAGTGGGATAGTTTGCTGGGTCATATGGTAGCTCTATTTTTAGTTTTTTAAGGAACCTCCATACTGTTCTCCATAATGGCTGTATCAATTTACATTCCCACCAACAGTGCAAGAGGGTTCCGTTTTCTCCACACCCTCTCCAGGATTTACTGTTTGTAGATTTTTTGATGATGGCCATTCTGACCAATGTGAAGTGGTATCTCATTGTGGTTTTGATTTGCATGTCTCTAATGATTAGTGATGTTGAGCATCTTTTCATGTGTTTGTTGGCAATCTGTATGTCTTCTTTGGAGGATTGTCTATTTAGGTCTTCCACCCATTTTTGGATTGGGTTGTTGTGGTTTTGATATTGAGCTGCATGATTAGCTCTCTTTTTAATGAATGCTTTGGTGTTCTCAACAGGATGCCACACCTGTGTAGATTCCCCTTGAATGCAAAGATTTCAGAGCACAAGAAAAACAATCATTGAATGAAGCCAATGTTGCTTCCATCAAGTAGTATATTAGTTAGGGAAAGGCTATGGACTTACTGATGTCCCCCTAAATTCATATGTTGAAGACCTAACCCCCAATGGGATGGTATTTTGAGATGGGAGGTAATTAGGTTTAAACAAGGTCATGAGGTTGGGGCCCTCATGATTGGATTAGTGTCCTTATACAAAGAGACACTAGAGAACTCGTTCTCTCTTTCTCCTCCATGTGAGGACACAGAGAGAAGGCAGTCATCTACAAACCAGGAGGAGAGCCCTCCCCAGGAACTGATCTGGTCTTGGACTTCCAGTTTTTTGAACTGTGAGAAAGTAAATGTTTGCTATTTAAGCCACTCATTCTATGATATTTTGTTATGGCAGCCCGAGCTGACTAAGTCAGGAATGCTGCTGTAACAGGTAGGTTCCCAGTTGGATAAAAAGTTAAACACAGCAGAAGTTTGTTTCTAACTCACCTGATTGACCTGGGAGGGTGTTCCTATTCAGTGGATGGCTCTCCTCCTCCACACAGTGACTCAGGGACCCAGGCCACCATGCTTTCGTGGCTCTACCACACAGGGGGCCCTTAGTGTCTTCCATATCTAGCCAGGAGAGGAGAAAGGGAACTTATTGAGGGCACATCTGCTTCTTAAATCTTTGGCCCAGGGTGATACTCTACACTTCTGCTCACATTCCATGGGTAAAAATGAGTCACATGGCCATACCAATTCAAGAGGAGCTGGGAGTTTAGTCCCCGATCACTATCTATTCCCCAGGGTGTTGCCTTCATTTTGGTGGCAGTATCTGTCAAATTTTAAAACGCACATAATCTTTAAAATATTGATAGCAAGGCCACTTCTAGAATTCATCCTACAGAAAAACTTGTAGCAGCTTCATGGGGACTTATGTACAAAATGATGGCTACAACATTTTGAGGAACAGCAAAAAATGAAAAAGAGCCAGATGTCCACACTAGATAAATTCTATGGAGTCATTAGAAAACCCTATAGGAACTGGTGCGGAATGTCACTTAAGATATATTATTAAGTGCAAAAAAGGTCACAGACTTTTATGTATATATGTTTATGTACATATATGCATCTATATAGATACCTGTATATGTGGATACATATAAATAATCTCACAGTTTTTACAAATTCTTGTAAAAATTATTCTACATGATTGGGATTGTGTATTAGTTTTTTTGTGCTGCCATATAAAATGACCACAAAATGACTAGCTTACCAACAGCATGCGTTTATGATCCCACAGATTCCATGGGTTGGAAGTCTGATAGGCTTGGCTGGGTTGCAGTCAAGGTGTTGGTGGGCTGTGTGCCTTTCTGGACACTCTGGGAAGAATCCATTTGCTTTTTCATTCAGGCTATTGGCAGAAGTTGGTATTAAGCTGTTGCAGGACTGGGGTCCTGTTTCCTTGTTGGCTGGAAGCTGGAGGTTGTTCTCAGCTTCTAGAGGCCACCAGCATTCCTTGGTTTGTGGCTCCTTCATCTCAGAACTGATGACCATGGGTCAAGTCCCTCTCATGCTTCTTATCTCTCCTGCCTCACCTTCCATAGCATCTCTGACCTATTCTTCTGCCTCTCTCTTCTACTTTTAAAGGCCTATGTGATGACCTTGGGTCCATAGGGATAACCCAGGATACTCTCCCTATTTTAAAGCACGTAACCTAGTTCCACTTTCTTTTGCCATGTTATGTAACATACTCATGTGCCAAGATCATGGGGGACAAAATCCTTCCTACCCCAGATTGTTTATGTTTTGGGAGAATTGGGCCTGGCAAGGAAAAAGCTCAGTGTCAGACTCTGGGTTGGACCTCAGAGAGAGGCCTTGGGAGTCCCAGGAAACCTGGATCTACCTCCCTGACCTGTCTGCTCCAGGCTGATTGACCTTGAGTGAGCCATCGCACCTCTCTGAACCTGTGTTAGCTGTAACACGAGGGAGTAGATTTCCCACTTCCTCTGGGACTTGTGTTTGGGTGGGGATATCTGGCTTATATCCCTTTTTCTGCCCAATTCAAAGCTTGATTGTAAGGAGGAAGGGCATATCTAATTTCTCTTAATGAATTTAGTATGATTATTTTAGCTTTAAAAATTTTTGTAATGATGTAACAAATATGCAGAAAACTGAACAAATGAATTTTTACACACGTCTGTATACTGTTTCCCCACCATCACCCAGGTAAAGGTTTAAGGAATTTCCATCCCCTCAGTGGGTTGTCAGGTTAAGCAAATTAAAAAAATATAGGAGACCACTAGTTAAATTTGAATTTCAGATAAACAATGAATAGATTTTTATCATAAGTATATCTCATATAGCTAGACATCCTGTGTTTTATCTGGCAGTCCTACCAGTAGGCTCCCTTGTTGTTTTAGCCCAACACCCCTTCCACCCCAAAGGTCAACAGTATTCTGACTCTCATCACCATAGATTAGTTTTACCTGTTTCTGAACGTCATATCAGTGGAATCACATAGTGGGTCCTGCTCTGTGTCTGTCTGTGAGATTCATCCACACTGCCTGTGGCATATTCTTTTTCATTGCTGTGTAGTATTCTGTTTGATGGATGCATCACACCCTATGTTACTACTTTCTTGTTGTTGGACCTTTGGGTTGTTTCCAGTCTTAAGCTACTATGAATAGAGCTTTATGAACATGACTTTCAGTGGCTAGATGCAGTTAGGAGTGAAATTACTGGCTATTTTTAGTTTTAAAATTTTCCTCCCAAATGGAGAAAAAAGACATCCTCCCACACCAGTGAATAAATTGAAGCCTTGTAGGGTTACATTCCAGGCCCTGCCTGGTCTTATTTTTGTTTCCTGGATGAAGAAACTCATGGGGCATTTTTGAGTTCCCATCCTCTCTAATGTGTTTAAGGAGCCTGTGAAGTTTTAGAGAACGCTTTTCCTCTACTTTTATTTTAATTTAATTTTTGTATTAAAATTTTTAAAATCACACTTTATTTTTATTTATTTGTTTGGCTGCCCTGTGTGGCTTGTGGGACCTTATTGATAGCTCCCCAACCAGGGATCGAACCCGGGCCCTCAGCAGTGAGAGGGGGGAGTCCTGACCACTGGACTGCCAGGGAATTCCCTTAATTGATTTTTTTTATTGAAGTATAGTTGATTTACAATGTTATATTAGTTTCAGGTATACAGAAAAGTGCCATATATATACATATATATATATTCCTTTCCAGATTCTTCTCCCATATAGGTTATTACAGAATATTGAGAATAGTCCCCTGTGCTATACAGTAGGTCCTTGTTGTTTATCTTTCTTATATTTAGCAGTGTGTGTCTGTTACTCCCAAAATTCTAATTAGGAATCCTATCTCTCCTCTCAAGTGTGGTTTCAGTTTGGATTCGGGGAAGTAGACACACGTGATACCTGGTACTTCAGGGAAGTTCTATTCTGATTACATTAACAGTAAGGTTTTTTTCTGGCCTCAGGCTTAATGCCGCTTCTTTCCTTCTATTTGCTTTTCCCTCATTGTCATCTCTTTGCACCGTCTATTCGTGGAACCTGGCTGCTTCTAGGGGAAGCAAACCCCACACGCTTTGCCATTTTCTCTGCACTGTGGTTGGACAAACAGAGAGAGGGAACAGCACACCTCGTCACGGGCCCCCGCAGGTGCCAGGGAAGGACACCTGGCTGGAAGCGCCCGTTGGCCGGGGATGTGTTTGTTTCTTGTGTGTACACACAGGACAGGTGGGGCTCTGTTGTTAAAAGCACCTGTGAGGGCTCTGCAGCGCACACTCGATGGTGTTTGCTTGAGCAGCTGTTCCCCGCCCTCCCCCAGCTTCCAGGCTCCACCCACCTGCCACAATAGCCACCTGAGAGCCAATGTTGACCAAGCGCTTTCCATGGCCTGGTGCTGTGCTCAGGGCGCTGCCTTCCCACGGGTTAACCCACTGACCCCTCACAATGGCTCTCTGTACTACTACTTATGATTATCCCCACCTCGTGCAGGAGAAGACAGAGACTCAGAGGATTAAGTAATGCTGGGGACCACACAGCTAGTTGGTTGCGTGCTGGGGTTGGACCAGGCTCTGGAATAAGCCTTCTTTCCCACGACGCTTCATCCCTTCCTTACTTAGGAGAAGTCCTGGAGCCCCGGCAGCAGTTTTCTAGGTGCTTGATGATGTTTTCTTGGGTAGACGCATCCCTAAGACCATTCATTCAGGTAAGAAATATTTAAGGTGTCAGGGACCCAATGGCAAACAATACAGGTCAAGATCCTTGTACGTACGGCACAAACATCCTGAGATAAAGCCCCACGAGGAAGACCTCATTGGAAGCTGTGATGGGGAGTGCCTGCATCTGACCATAGCCTGAATGATGAGAGGAAGCTGAACCATCAGAGATGATGAGTTGGTCTTCTTAGGAGAGGCTGGGAGAGCTCTCATTTCTTTGAAGCCTTTAAGCAGAGCAAGAGGAAATAGTCAGGAGGGAGATTAGCCTCTATTCCCACACCTGGTTCTTTGCACCCATCTCCTTACACCTCTGGGTGTTGAGGTGACTCTTGCAATATTTGTGTATGAGATTTAGGCTCCTAATTCTACTTCATTCATGCCGGCCTTCCAGTGGGTTTACTTTTCTTGGACAGACACTGGGAGGCTAGTGGTGGGGGCTGATAGGTGGAGAAAATCAGTCTGAGGTTAAAAATATGATGTTGGGTGAGCTGTGGATCTGAAAGCCATGGGCCATCTCACTCCTAGAAGAACCAAGGTCCTGAGTGATTTGCCCCGTCACCTCCCCACCCTCATCTCCTCTACTCTCCTCCTCACTCACAGCTACCCAGGCCCCTTCGTTGTTCCTTGAGCAAGTCACACACAGCCAAGCCTCAGGACCTTTGCATGTTCTGTTCTCTCTGCCTGGAACACTCTTCTCTCAGATACCCAGCAGAACTACTGCATCATCCCCTTCAGGCTTCGGCTCAGATGTCACCTCCTCAGTGAGGCCATCTCTGACCCCCTATTTAATACAATAACCAGCCCACCCATCACTTCCTGTCATCCTCTGCGGTGAGCGGAATTGCATCTCCTGCCCCCAAATTCATATGTTAAAGTTCTAACCCACAGTAGCATGTGACTGTATTTGGAGAGAGGGTCTTTTAAAGACATAATTAAGGCTCCTCTTCCCTGCCTACACTCCTGCCAGGTCTCCCTGTGAGTCTATCACATCCTGCCTGGGTCTGGCCAGCTTGGGATGCCCTGTGGACCCCGGGGGCTGTAGGGTCCGTGGGAGCCCAGTGGGATGAGGCTGTCTGCCCCTGGGTCTGGCTGCTCCTGCTGGCAGCAGGCGCAGATCGGGAGCTCAAGGATGCTGGTGTCCAGTTTCCCTTGACCTTGAGGACCCGGGAAGGTCATTTGCACCATGGCTATGGCTAGTGTCAGATTGCCCAGCAGTGTTTAAAGAAAGTCAGATGCCTGGATTGGACTCTGCAGAGACACCTTCACACGAACACTGTGCTTCCTGGAATCAATACTTTTGTTTTTCTAGTACCAAGTTAAATGCGTCACATTATAAAACATTTTTGTTTTTTTGGCCGCACTGCACAGCTCGCAGGATCTTAGTTCCCTGAACAGGGATTGAACCGGTTGCAGTGGAAGCACAGAGTCCTGATCACTGGACTGCCAGGGAATTCCCATAAAACACTTTTGTGTAACATTGTCTCACTGAGACTCCCAAGGCTTTTAATATCTCCAGAATATATTTTCCAATTTTCCATAAGACTCAAAAGTCATATAAGCTCTAGGAAATCCACTAAAAAGACTCTTCAAAAAGTAGAAGATGGAGGAGACTCTGATGAAGAGAGTGACCATAATGAGTGAGCAGGAAGAGAAGCCTGAGGACGACCCCACTGGGGTCAAAGATTATAAAGACCTGAACAAAAGTAGCTCAGTCTTTTTGGTATGATGTTATTCAGAAGCTAGGCCTAGATATCAGAAGAAATAAAGTAAACCCCACAAAGGTGAACTCAGGCTAAATGGGGGGAAATTATGGAAGAAAAGCAGCATGGTGAAAGTGGGAGATAGGTTGGATCTTCTAATGGGAGAGGATAAAGAAGCAGAAACAGAGACAGTGATGCAGATTCTCCTGAAAAAAAAAAAAAGTGTTTAAAGAGAAGACTGGCAGTGAGAAATACAGAGTAGTGTTCCGACAGTGGAAGAAATTGAAATTGCCTAAAAAGAGTATGCTCAAATAAATGGATTCCTTTTCAGCAATAAACCTGCTTTTTAGTGGTGGGGGAAGGGGCCAGGTTAAAGAGAGGACTTTTTTTAAAAAAATAAAGTTCTCCTACCATTTGGGGAAAAAAAGAAAAAAAAAGAGGTAATTAAGGTAAAATGAAGAGGAAATTAGGACACAGACACACCCAGAGGGGAGACCATGTGAAGACACAGGGAGAAGCCAGCCATCTATAAGCCAAGGAGAGGCCTCAGAAGAAACCAACCCTGCTAACACCTTGATCTCAGATTTGCAGCCTTCAGAATTGTGAGGAAATAAATTTCTGTTGTTTAAGCCACCCTGCATGTGGTACTTTGTTATGGCAAATCCAGCAAATGAATATACCTTTCCTGCTTAATTGCCCTCCACTGCGCTTTTCAACTCCTAATCCCACACGATGTACTTATTTTGTTCAGCGTCTACCTCACCCTCTAGAACCTCCATGCCACGCAGAGGGAAACATTCGCATGTCTCATTTACACTGTGTCCCCAGCACCCAGTGCAAGGCCTGCACACAGTGGCTGCTCGCTCAGCGTTTGTTGAGTGAATAAGTGAATGAAATGGAGACAAAGATCTTTTCCGGGCTCTCAGTCCCTCTGGGGCTGAATATCCACCTGATATATTCATGAGAGGCAAGAACTCTGTCCCTTTTCTCTTTTTAAAGAACCAGCCAAGGTGGCAAAGAGCGGGCTCACTCACAGATGGCCATACCCTGTGTGGATTTTTAAAACGACCTTTGAACTCGCCCTTTTAGTTTTCTAAATGACACTCTGGGGCTCACAGGACCCAGGGACCAGCCGAGAGTGAACAAGCAGGCTCTTGATGACCCATTTTGCCGAGGGCAACACTGAGATGCTGAGAAATACGGGGTCCCACCCTCCGTGGCGGGCACCTGGGAGGTGGACCGAGTGCTCTGCGACACAGCCTCCTGGTCTTTTGCTCCATGGTGCTGCCTCTGTTGCTGGGCAGCTCCTAAGAACTGGCTTCCCAGCCCCGAGTTGCCAAGGAAATACTAAATCCCGTTGGGCCGGGCCTGGGGTGTATTTTGACTTCCTGTAAAGGAGGCCAGCCCCCTGTGCGGTCCTCCGACCTCCCTTCTCTTCCTCCCTGTGTTTGCTCTCTGCATCCCCCTTACCTTCGCTCTCTCTTGCTCTCTTCTCTCTCCTCCTCTAGTTTCATCCCGGGCTGGAGGCAGAAGACCCTGGGATTTCTGCGTGAGGCCCATGGATGTCGAAGTCCTCCCGGGTCCTGGACCCCATGCTCTCGCCCCGCAGTTATGATGCCCTGCACGACCGCGGCTTGGGGCCTGCAGGTACGGACGGCGCCCCCGCGGGCACAGTCAGCATCCCTCAGGACTCGCGGACCCACCTGATGAGCGGCGGCTGCAAGGGCCCTCCCCTGAAGCGGCGGGGCGGCGTGGTGGACCACCGGGATGTCATCTTGGCCCACCAGGCACACAAAATCCACAGCACCCCCCAGGCCAGGAGGAAAGAATGGGAGTGAGTATGCACGGGGTGGACAGCCAGCCCCAGCCCGGGACAGGGACCCGGGTTGGGGAGCAGTAAACGGGGCCTCTTGGGGTCAGGTAACGCTTGTTTCTGACAAGCTTCTGCGGCGGGGTGGCGGAGGTGGGGGTTGGTGTGCGGGGGCGGATTCAGACGGCTGGGCTGGTTGCTGAAATCTCAAATCTCAAATTCCTTCCCAGCCTGTTGATCCATACCCGCTGCCTGGAGTCCCTTCTGTGAACCCCTGGGGCACCCACGGGGCAGCAACAAAGGGGTTAATTATGGGCGTGGCGGGGCGTGCTCGCAGGACTCTGCTCCGGGGTTCCGTGAATGTCCACTCAGAGGGGTTGGCAAATCTTTCCAATGGGATGGACATTTCCGAACCAGGATGAGAAATGCCATTTTCTGGTGGGGGGGGCGGGGGGGGGGGAAAGTGGGAATCACACTTCCACCTCAAGCCCTGAGCTTAAACCTGAGAAGTGGGGTGGGCAGAGGGTGGGTGCCGGGTTGGGAGGATGTGGTGAGTCCGGTGACTCTGGTCCTGGGACCCCTTTCTCTTTGCCAATGACGCCCAAAGTGGGTCTTCTCCTGGGAGCCACCATAGGGTGGAAGGGTGGGCTTTGAGAGCTCTGCTGTGTGGTCTTGGGCAAGTGACCTCTCTGGGCTCGACCACCACCCCTGAAGTCTCTCTTTCTAGGCTGTTGGAGGGTTGAAGGCGGTTTGTGTGAAGCTCAGTCCCCCCGTATGGAGGGAGAGCTGGTACTTTTTTCTTTTTCTTTTTCTCAAGAGCTTCTTTGGCCAAGGCTCAGAGCTGAGTGGATTCCTGGGCAGACAGCAGGGAAGTGGGATGTGAATATGAGTTTAGGGCTCTTGGAGCTGAGGCTGACGAGGACACTATCACTCCTGGGGACCTGGAAATCGCTTCTCCCACCCACTTCACGCCAGCCAGTCTGACCTCTAGGAAGCTAACAATGTCTTCACCAGGCTTCCTTCTGTCTGCTGGAAGGGGGAACTGGGTTATAAATGCCAGTTGGGTTTGGAGTGTGCTGATGAGGAGTGTGTAAGTACAGAGTGCAATGAAAACTGTATTATCGAAAGGAGCCAGTGCTCATTTTGAATTGGAGGGCTTCAGGTTAGGTGAGAAAGGTGGAGCCAATGTGGCCTCTGAGGTGGTTTCCTGAGGTTAGGCTGACATCTGGTGGCACATTCAGGCATCATCTAGAAAGGCAACGTGGTGACCAAGCTTTATTTTTTTTCCCCCATGCTGTCTTCCTTTTGACAATCTCTCCTTTCCATCCACACATCTAGCCACCCACCCACCTGTCCATCCATCCACTCACCCACACATCCACTCACCAATCATCCATCCATCCAACCATCCACTCACCAATCTTTCTATCCATCTATCCATTCATCCACCTCCTCATCCATCCATCCCTTCACCTGCACACATTTCCATCCATCCATCCATCCATCCATCCATCCATCCATCCATCCTTCCATGCACACACTTACTCACCCATCTTTCTAGCCATCTATCCATTCATCCATCTCCCTATCTATCCTCCCATCCATCCTTACATCCATTCGCCTGTCCATATTTCTATCCATCCATCCATCCACCCACCCATCATTTCATAAATACCCAGGGTGCACATAATATCTGCAGCTGCAATGCTAAATACCACTCCTCTCTTATCCCCTCTCCAGGACTCGCCTTCTCTCTCCCCTCCCTTCCCATTTATTTCCATTCTCCTCCTGTTTCCTTTTATTTTCTTTCTTTTTAAAATTAATTAATTATTCTTTGGCTACATTGGGTCTTCGTTGCTGCGTGTGGGCTTTCTCTAGTGGTGGTGAGCGGGCGCTACTCTTCGTTGTAGTGTGCGGGCTCCTCACTGCGGTGGCTTCTCTTGTTGAGGAGCACGGGCTCTAGGTGCTCGGGCTTCAGTAGTTGTAGCACGCAGGTTCAGTGGTTGTGGCTCGCAGGCTCTAAAGCACAGGCCCAGTAGTCCTGGTGCCCGGGCTTAGTTGCTCTGCGGCATGTGGGATCTTCCTGGACCAGGGCTCGAACCCGTGTTCCCTGAATTGGCAGGCGGATTCTTAACCACTGCGCCACCAGGGAAGCCCCTTTTATTTTCTTTTGAAAAAGAAATTTGATTAGTTCTTGCAGAAAATGAGGCTTCTTTAAGGGGTTAGAGTGAGTTATTTCTGCATACCCACTGAAAATAGATTTTTAGGATAAGGAAAAGTGTCACAGTGACTTAAAGAATTTAAAAACCCTGTTGCCCAAGGAAAATGATAACTATAATTTCTAATAATAATGACAGCTAATGTTTATTGGGCACCTACTGTATGCCAGACACTTTTGATCTTGTTGTCTTGTCATAACTCTGCCACGCTGTAAATTCTACATTATCCCCAATTTACAGATGAATAAAGGGAGGCTGAGAGAGGCGAAGTAACTTGCTAGACACTGGCAGAACTGAGATTCGAACCCCAACCTGTCGGAGTCCCAAACTCAAACTCTTTTTTTTTTTTTGCGGTACGCGGGCCTCTCCCGTTGCGGAGCACAGGCTCCGGACGCGCAGGCTCAGCGGCTATGGCTCACCGGCGCAGCCGCTCCGGCATGTGGGATCTTCCCGGACCGGGGCACGAACCCGTGTCCCCTGCATCGGCAGGAAGACTCTCAACCAGTGCGCCACCAGGGAAGGCCCAAACTCAAACTCTTAATCATTTGGCTGAAGAGTTTCTACAACAGCAAGTGGCAGGGATTTTCTCTTAAATAACTCAGAAAATAAAGTCAGCCACATCAGGGAGAAAGAGAGAAGCATTGTAGGGTATTCAGAATCAGGAGACGTTGTTACAGTGCCATTTCCATCACAACCTCCTTGAATGGCTAACTTACGCCCCAGTTTCCCATTCCAGTCACTTTCTAGGACCATAAAAAGACTTGAAGGGTCTTTATAGCTACAATCTCCAAACTTCTAATCTCCTACCCCTACCAGTAAAACAAACACATTTTCAACATGCACATAATGTATATATTTTTGCTTATCGATTATATAAGTATTCTGCTGAATTTATTATATGCACTATAAAATATACATAAAAATAGAAATGCCCAAAGGATGAGACATCAGTGAGATAAGTATGTTTAAATGGTTTTAATTTTTTAAATTTAGTGGTACAAAATACTGTTGCTAACGTGTTTTGTGTGTGTGTTACACATTTTAATATTTATTTATTTATTTATTATTTTAAAATTTAATTTTTAAGTTCATTTTTATTTAAAATTTTATTTTATTTTACTTTTTAATTGAATAGTTGATTTACAATGTTTTATTAGTTTCAGGTGTACGGCAAAGTGATTATATATGTAACTATATATATAGTTTTTCAGATTCTTTTCCCTTATAGGTTATTACATAATATTGAGTAGAGTTCCCTGTGCTATACAGTGAGTCCTTGTTGGTTGTCTATTTTATATATAGTAGTGTGTATATGTTAATCCCAAACTCCTAATTCATCCCTTCCCCCTCCCCCCGCTATCGTGTTTTAGAAGTTTGTCTTCACTTTTCAAACACTGTGTTTTGTCAGAGTTCTTTATTCTGAAAATGTTCAAATACACTAAGAGCAGAGAGAAGAGCACAGTGAACCCGACAAACCCATCACCAAAATACACTAATTATCAAGATTTTGTCAGACTTACATCATAAATCCATTTTCCTTTCCTGTTTTCTGAGCTATTTTAAAGCAAATCCCAGACCTTATATGATTTTACAAACTTCAGACTACATGTCTAAAGCACACAGACATTTTCTTACTAATATCACACTGACAAAATTAACAATGATTTTTTTAAAAATATATTTTATTTTATTTTTGCGGTACGCGGGCCTCTCACTGTTGTGGTCTCTCCCGTTGTGGGGCACAGGCTCCGAACGTGCAGGCTCAGCGGCCATGGCTCACGGGCCAAGCTGCTCCACGGCATGTGGGATCTTCCCAGACCCAGGGCACGAACCCGTGTCCCCTGTATCGGCAGGCGGACTCTCAACCACTGCGCCACCAGGGAAGCCCAACAATGATTTTTACATCACCTAATTTCCAGCCCACATTCAAATTTCCCTGCTTGTTTTTTTTACAGTTGATTTCTTTGAGCCAGGAAAGTCTGTGTCTTGCATTTGGTGGCCATATCTCTTTTTTTTAAGTTGTGGTGAAATAGATATAACATAGCATTTACCCTTCTAACCATTTTTAAGTGTGCAGCTCGTGGCATTAAGTACATTCACATTTTGTTCAACCACCACCACCATCCATTTTCAGAACTCCTTTCATTTTGGGAAACTGAAAGTCTGTCCCCATTAAACACTAACAGCCAATCCTCCCTCCCCACATCCTCTGGCAACCACTATTCTACCTTCTGTCTCTATGAATTTGGCTGCTCTAGGGACCTCATTTAAGTGGAATCATACAGTGTTTGTCCTTTTAGCATAATGCCCTTGAGGTTCATCTGTGGAGTCACATGTGTCAAAATTTCCTTCCTTTTTAAGACTGTATACTATTCCATTTTATGGATGGACCACATTTTGTTTATCCATTCATCCACTGATGGACACTTGGGTTGTTTCTACCTTTTGGAGATTGTGACTAATGCTGCTGTGAACATGGGTATATATATATATATATATATATATATATATATATATATATTCGAGACCCTGTTTTCAACTCTTCTGGGTCTATACATAGAACTTGAATTCCTGGATCATATGGTAATTCTACAGTCTTATTTAGTCTACAAGGATTCTCTCTCTCCCACCCGTCACATTCTCCTATCCCGTTGTGATTTATCATAGAATAAACCACGTCAATTGTCCTATAGAATATGCCCCATTCTGAATCGTCTGTTTGAAACTTTATTTTTTCAAATCCTGTTAACTATAGCGGCTTTGCCCATCCTTAGGAATCCCACCCAGGCACAGTGCCCACCAAGATGAAGCGAACCATAGCGAACATGACTCCACATTTCAAAATGTCTTCATGAGAATTTGGAACGTTTTTTGGCCATCTTCTGATAGAGACTCAATGAGATCACTATGGTTTCTATTTCTTCCTGTGACTGATGGAGTCCTCGTACCAGGAGGGGAGAGTCCCAGCTTTGCCATTTCTCACTGTTCCTTTCTGCTCTTGTTACTATTTCCTTTGACCCTTTCTTTCCAGGCAGGGATCTTCCACTTCACCAGCCAATATCCCAGTCCATCAACCCATTTACACAGGTCTCAGGAGACCACAGTGCATCACCACGACATGGTTCTTTATCCTGTTTCTTGTCTGTCTTGTCCACTAGAACGTCCCTGGCAAGGATGCTCGACTGTGTCCCCAGCGCCTGAGACCGAGGCTGGCACCCATAGGCACTCAGTAAATATCTGTCGAATGAAGGCACCAGATGAGAATGAATGAGGGAGGGTTGCTGCCAAGCAGCTAAGTGGATTTAGTCAACCATACATGAAGGGTTAATAAAGTCCAATGCTTCATTGTAGATGAAACAGTAGCAGACATGGAAGTTCGAGAATTTGGTTCCATACTTTCACAGATGTACTCACTGGGGGTGCACCTAACCCACTTCGGAAGTTCTTGCATGAAGAGTTGAGTGAGGAGATGCTGCCTCCCTCCTCCTCCCCTTCACTTCTCCCTCCTTCCTTCCCCTTCCCTCCTCCCTCCCTTCTCCTTTCCACGCACTCTATCTCCCTTCCTCATTCCTGCATCCCTATCTCCTTCCCCTTCCTCCATTCTCCCTCCATCTACCTCCCTCCTCTCATTCCTCTCCCTCCTCCCCCTTTCCACTTCATCCCCCTCCCTTTCTCCCTTCTCCTCTCCATCCCCCTCCCTCCCTCCTACTCTCCATCCCTCTCCCTCCTCCCTCCCTTTCTCCTTTCTTCTCCCACTTCCTCTGTCCATCTATCTCCCTCCTCTCCTTTGTCTCCCTCCTTTCTCTATCCCCCTCCTTCCTCCCCTTCTCCCCTTCATCCCCTTCCCTCCTCCCTCCCTTCTCCTCTCCGCCTACTCTACCACCTTTCTTCACCCCTTCACCCCTCCCTTCCTCTCCCCCGTTCTTCCTTACACCAATACTTAGGACATTACCTCTGTTCTCAGCTCCATGTGGGGCCTTGGGAACACATCAGTCAATAGT
Organism: Lagenorhynchus albirostris; assembly: GCF_949774975.1. NCBI lineage: Eukaryota > Metazoa > Chordata > Mammalia > Artiodactyla > Delphinidae > Lagenorhynchus > Lagenorhynchus albirostris. The sequence continues at coordinate 162,222,113 of NC_083097.1, read as the reverse complement.
CCGCTCTTTCCAGAATGACACTCTCCACTCAGCAGGAAAAACCAACATGAAACAAATGGTGACAAGCAGGAATAATGCCCAGAAAGGGCCGAGCAAGAGTCTGGGGGGAGCCGGGAAGGCCTCCCTGAGGAAGAAATTTCCAGGCTAGTTCTTCACACACCTTACTGCATTTTTGAACACCTGAGGGAGGGGGTCTTGTTAAATGGAGATTCCGACTCAGCAGGTCTGGGCTAGGGCTTGGGACTCTGCATTTCTTTCTAACAAGCTCCCAGCTGGAGCCAATGCTGCTGTCGGTGGACCACGGTCTGAGCAGCCAGTTCTGAGCCGCCATCATCATCATCATCAAATAGAGGACGTGGGCGGGAGAATGGAGGGTGGAGAGAGGAGAGCTAAGCGAACTGCAATGAGTATCATGAATAATACGCTGAGGTGATAACGATAATATCCAGTATTTATGGAACACTTACTATGTGTGGGGCACAGCGCCAAGCCCTTTATATATATTAACTTATTTAATCCTCATCTCCATTGTTATAAATAAGATGGTGCAGCATGTCTTTGTTTTCCAAAATATTTTTACGTTTCTTGTCTTACTGCATGCACACAATAGAATCATGAAGCAGCTTGGGTAGGTACTGTTGCTGTTATTATTATTATTACTATTATTTTGCTCCTTATGCAGATGGACAAACAGTTCCCAGGGGTTACCAAGGCATCTGGAGGCTCAGACAGGACAGGGAAGGCATGATCTCGACTCCTAGGTCAGAACTGACCATTTCTAGGATGTGGGGACTCAGGTCTAGCCATCCTGCAGGTCACCAGCTGGGGCTGAGGGTGGTGGCCTGAATTGTCTGGTCCCCAGAGCCTGAGCTGAGAGGAGGGGATAGGCAAGGTGAGGAAGGAGACACTGATTCTTCTAGTGAATCAATTTCCCCACTTATTCTCTGCCCCTCCCCTCCAATGCCTCCATCTTCAACACCCAACAGAACAGTTCCATGGTTTTCAGTGGGAAAGTTAGGATTCTTTAGGATTATATGAGACCGTTGGTAAAATGATTAATGCCACTGGACCCCAAAGAGAGACGTTTAATCTGAAGGTGACCTCAGTGGTTGTTGAGATTGCCCTAGGTTTGCTATGGCTTCCACTTCACTCAGGTAAAAACAAAAGTCCTCCCCAAGGTCCTCAAGTCCCTGTCACCTTGCCTGTCACCTCCCTGCTCTCACTTCTTTTCACCCTCTACCTTGCTTCCTTGCTCCAGCCACATGGGTCTCCTCCATGTTCATCAAACCCATCAGGGTTGTCCTGCCTTAGGACCTTTGCACTGGCTGTTCCCTTTACTGGAAGTGCTCTTCCCCCAGATACCCACATGGCTCCTTCCTCGCCTCCTTCTAGCCTTTACTTAGAGGTCACCTCCTCGGTGAGCCTTTCCTCACCAACCTATTTAAAATTCAGGCCCTATACATGTCAATTCCCCCTGCCTTACTTTACTGTTCTCATTAGCACCAATGACCAACTCATAGGTATCATATATCTGGCTTTTATTTTGTTGATTATCTGTATTCTCTCCACTGGCTCCACGAGGGCAGGAAGTTTTCTCTGGTTTGTTCTTTACCAGGTTCCCAACTTCTAGAACAGGCACCAGCAAGCTTAAGTCAGGGGGCCAAATCCAGCTGGACCCCTGTTTTTGTATGGCCCACGGGCTAAGAAACGTTTTTACATATTTAAGTGGTTGAAAACAATAAAAAGAAGAATATATCTTGATATGTGAGAATTCTATGAAATTCAAAATTCAGTAACCATGAAGTTTTATTGGGACGCAGCCGGGTGGGTTTGTGTGCAGACTGTTGCTACTTGGGCTACAGCTACAGAGTTGAGTCTTTGTAACAGAGACTGGCCTGCAAATGCCAAAAAAATTTACTCTGAGGCCCTTTGCAGAAGAATTCTGAGCACCCCTGGGCTGGAACAGCTCCTGGCACAGATTAAGTGTTCCATAAGAAGCCAACTTTGGTCATTGCGTGGGGAGACGGAGGCCACGGGGACCCCACACTCCTCTGAGTTCACCTCTTCTTACCTGCAACTGCCACAACTAGCCACCAGGTGGCACTGTGGCTCCCGAGTCCGGTGAGCGCAGAACAGCGGAGGTCGGGGAAGCGGTCAGCAAACCCTTCCCCATTCCCACTTCCCGGCCTCTCCCTTCCTGCTCGCGGTGGACTGAGAAACGGAAGGCAGCCCCAAATCTAGAATCCAATTGTCATCATATAATACTCAGTCATTACATATATGGCGACTTCTTTTTTCATGCACAAAGCGCTTGGGAAAGACGACGGGTCCTAGGGCTTGAATGGCTCCCAGGAGGGCTGAAGGGTTTCAGGTGGATCTTGGGGTCAAGTGTGGGGCCCGGCTGTCTTTGGTCTGGGGTGTGGTTGAATTCCTGGGCTGGGAGCCAGATGACAAGAGTTCAAATTGCGGCTCTGACCCTCACTGACTCTGTGACGAGGAGGGGCATTATTCTCTGCTCTGCCTCAGTTTCCTCGTCTGTAAAATGGGGATAACATTAACACCCGTCTCTGGGATTCTGACAAAGGTGAAATTCAATGCATTATTATATAGCAGGCATTTAGAACAGAGCAGGCCCGTAGTAAGGCTTGATAACAGTTTGGTATTGTCCTGAGGAGGGTAAACCTTTAGGCATCAAGAGGCCTTAGTTTACACTAAGTTAAAAAAATAAAAGGATAGCAGGTTGTTAAGACATCACAATTAAATTGAAACTTGGCCTTTAAAGAAGACCTGCTTGGGAATCAGAGCACTGTTTTTTTCTTCTTTTTCAAGGGAGGCAGTTGGACAATGCTAGCCTAGTTGATATTAAAAAAAAAAAATAGGTCTGGTCCCAGGGAGCTTCTTTTTCAGTGCAGCTGGCTGGTTTTTAGCGCAGAAAGACCCGCCTTTTGTCTTTCAAATTAGCAGCTTTGGCTGCAGCCAGCCACGGAGGGCCTGGGGAGGCCACCGCCCCCACCTCCCCCCAAGAGATGGTGTCCCTTATGATCTAACAGATTGTCCATGTGAGTCTTTGGAACCCAAGCAGCTTGTGAACAAACGTCCCCCCGGAGTCACCATCTTGCCCACTGCTGCCTCCCATCTTTTTTTTTTTTTTTTTTTTGCGGTACGCGGGCCTCTCACTGTTGTGGCCTCTCCCGTTGCGGAGCACAGGCTCCGGACGCACAGGCTCAGCGGCCATGGCTCACGGGCCCAGCCGCTCCGCGGCATGTGGGATCTTCCCGGACCGGGGCACGAACCCGTGTCCCCTGCATCGGCAGGCGGACTCTCAACCACTGCGCCACCAGGGAAGCTCTGCCTCCCATCTTTTATTCTGCCATCATCACTCCAAAAGTCTGTCCTTTCAACACCGCAAGGTCCTTTTGACAGTGTCTGTGCACTCTTTCTCCAGGCTCTCTCAACTGCTTCCACCCAGGTAGGGTCTGTCACCTTCCTCTCTAACTACACTTTCACCATGATTACTCTCACGTTTGGCCGAGGCTCACTAGCCACTTTTCTGTTCCCTGCTTTTTCAAGCACTTGTTCACCTTAGGACCTTTGCACCTGCTATTCCCTCACCCACCTGGAGTGCTTTTGCCATGGCTGGCTCCTTCTTGCATTCCAATCTCAGCACAGATGTCACCTTCTCATGTAGAGCCATTCCCTCCACCCCCTACCCTGCCCGGTGGATCATATCACTCTGTTCGTTATTGACAATTATGTATTTTCTCCTAAATTAGACTGCCAGCCACTTGAGGGCAGGTTTTTTGGTCTTTCTTGTCCATTACTGTGTCCCCAGTGCTTAGAAAAGTGCCCAGTGCATAGAAGGTGCCACTGTTTTTGGCCTGAAGAGCTGATTGATCCTTGGGAACATGAACCTCTCTATTTTTTTCTCTCTTACAAAAGAAATTTATTATAAGATTTTTTCAGGATACTGTGTTTTACATGTGTTCACAGTATTTTTTTTTACATCTTTATTGGAGTATAATTGCTTTACAAAGGTGTGTTAGTTTCTGTTTTATAAGAGTGAATCAGCTATACATATACATATATCCTGATATCTCCTCCCTCTTGTGTCTCCCTCCCACCCTCCCTATCCCACCCCTCTAGGTGGTCACAAAGCACCGAGCTGATCTCTCTGTGCTATGCGACTGCTTCCCACTAGCTATCTATTTACATTTGGTTGTGTATATATGTCCATGCCACTCACTCATTCTCACTCTGTCCCAGCTTACCCTTCCCACTGCCCGTGTCCTCAAGTCCAATCTCTAGGACTCTAGGTCCAACCACTTCACTACAAATAACTCAATTTCATTTCTTTTTATGGCTGAGTAATATTCTATTGCATATATGTGCCACATCTTCTTTATCCATTCATCTGTCTATGGACACTTCCATAGACATGCTTCCATGTCCTGGCTATTGTACATAGAGCTGCAATGAACATTGTGGTACATGACTCTTTTTGAATTATGGTTTTCTCAGGGTATATGGCCAGTAGTGGGTTTGCTGGGTTGTATGATAGTTCTATTTTTAGTTTTTTAAGGAACCTCCATACTGTTCTCCATAGTGGCTGTATCAATTTACATTCCCACCAACAGTGCAAGAGGGTTCCCTTTTCTCCACACCCTCTTCAGCATTTATTGTTTGTAGAGTTTTTGATGATGGCCATTCTAACCGGTGTGAGGTGATACCTCATTGCAGTTTTGATTTACATTTCTCTACTGATTAGTGATGTTGAGCATCCTTTCATGTGTTTGTTGACAATCTGTGTATCTTCTTTGGAGAAATGTCTATTTAGGTCTTCTGCCCATTTCTGGATTGGGTTGTTTGTTTTTTTGATATTGAGCTGCATGAGCTGCTTGTATATCTTGGAGATTAATCCTTTGTCAGTTGCTTCATTTGCAAATATTTTCTCCCACTCTGAGGGTTGTCTTTTCATCTTGTTTATGGTTTCCTTTGCTGTGCAAAAGCTTTTAAGTTTCATTAGGTCCCATTTGTTTATTTTTGTTTTTATTTCCATTTCTCTAGGAGGGTCAAAAAGGATCTTGGGATTTATGTCATAGAATGTTCTGCCTATGTTTTCCTCTAAGAGTTTGATAGTGTCTGACCTTACATTTAGGTCTCTAATCCGTTTTGAGTTTATTTTTGGGTATGGTGTTAGGGAGTGATCTAATTTCATTCTTTTCCATGTAGCTGTCCAGTTTTCCCAGCACCACTTATTGAAGAGGTTGTCTTTTCTCCATTGTATATTCTTGTCTCCTTTATCAAAGATAAGGTGACCATATGTGTGTGGGTTTATCTCTGGGTTTTCTATCCTGTTCCATTGATCTATATTTCTGTTTTTGTGCCAGTACCATACTGTATTGATTACTGTAGCTTTGTAGTATAGTCTGAAGTCTGGGAGCCTGATTCCTCCAGATCCGTTTTTCTTTCTCAAGATTGCTTTGGCTATTTGGGGCCTTTTGTGTTTCCGTACAAATTGTAAATTTTTTTGTTCTAGTTCTGTGAAAAACGCCATTGGTAGTTTGATAGGGATTGCATTCAATCTGTAGATCGCTTTGGGTAGTATAGTCATTTTCACAGTGTTGATTCCTCCAATCCAAGAGCATGGTATATCTCTCCATCTGTTGGTATCATCTTTAATTTCTTTCATCAGTGTCTTATAGTTTTCTGCATACAGGGCTTTTGTCTCCTTAGGTAGGTTTATTCCTAGGTATTTTATTCTTTTTGTTGCAATGGTAAATGGGAGTGTTTCCTTAATTTCTCTTTCAGATTTTTCATCATTAGTGTATAGGAATGCAAGAGATTTCTGTGCACTAATTTTGAATCCTGCTACTCTACCAAATTCATTGATTAGCTCTAGTAGTTTTCTGGTAGCATCTTTAGGATTCTCTATGTTTAGTACCATGTCATCTGCAAACAGTGACAGCTTTACTTCTTCTTTTCCGATTTGGATTCCTTTTATTTCTTTTTCTTCTCTGATTACTGTGGCTAAAACTTCCAAAACTATGGTGAGTAATAGTGTTGAGAGTGGGCAACCTTGTCTTGTTCCTGATCTTAGTGGAAATGCTTTCAGTTTTTCACCATTGAGGATGATGTTTGCTGTGGGCTTGTCATATATGGCCTTTATTATGTTGAGGTAAGTTCCCTCTATGCCTACTTTCTGGAGGGTTTTTATCATAAATGGGTGTTGAATTTTGTGGAATGCTTTTTCTGCACCTATTGAGGTGATCATAAGCTTTTCCCCCTTCAATTTGTTAATATCACATTGATGATTTGCATATATTGATGAATCCTTGCATTCCTGGGAAAAACCCTACTTGATCATGGTGTATGATCCTTTTAATGTGCTGTTGGATTCTGTTTGCTAGTATTTTATTGAGAATTTTTGCATCTATGTTCATCACTGATATTGGCCTGTAATTTTCTTTCTTCGTGACATCTTTGTCTGGTTTTGGTATCAGGGTGATGGTGACCTTGTAGAATGAGTTTGGGAGTGTTCCTCCCTCTGCTATATTTTGGAAGAGTTTGAGAAGAATAGGTTTTAGCTCTTCTCTAAATGTTTGCTAGAATTCGCCTATGAAGCCATCTGGTCCTGGGCTTTTGTTTGTTGGAAGATTTTTAATCACAGTCTCAATTTCAGTGTTTGTGATTGGTCTGTTTATATTTTCTATTTCTTCCTGGTTCAGTCTCAGAAGGTTGTGCTTTTCTAAGAATTTGTCCATTTCTTCCAGGTTGTCCATTTTTTTGGCATATGGTTGCTTGTAGTAATCTCTCATGATCCTTTGTATTCTGCAGTGTCAGTTGTTACTTCTCCTTTTTCATTTCTAATTCTACTGATTTGAGCCTTCTGCCTTTTTTTCTTGATGAGTCTGGCTAATGGTTTATCAATTTGTTTATCTTCTCAAAGAACCAGCTTTTAGTTTTATTGATCTTTGGTATTGTTTCTTTCATTTCTTTTTAATTTATTTCTGATCTGATCTTTATGATTTCTTTCCTTCTGTTAACTTTGGGGTTTTTTTGGTTCTTCTTTCTCTAATTGCTTTAGGTGTAAGGTTAGGTTGTTTATTTGAGATGTTTCTTGTTTCTTGAGGTAGGATTGTATTGCTATAAACTTCCCTCTTAGAACTGCTTTTGCTGCATCCCATAGGTTTTGGGTCATCGTGTTTTCATTGTCATTTGTTTCTAGGTATTTTTTGATGTCCTCTTTGATTTCTTCAGTGATCTCTTGGTTATTTAGTAGTGTAATGTTTAACCTCCACGTGTTTGTATTTTTTACAGATTTTTTTCTATAATTGATATCTAGTCTCATAATGTTGTGGTCGGAAAAGATACATGATACGGTTTCAATTTTCTTAAATTTACCAAGGCCTCCTTTGTGACCCAAGATATGCTCTATCCTGGAGAATGTTCCATGAACACTTGAGAAGAAAGTGTATTCGGTTGTTTTTGGATGGAATGTCTTATAAATGTCAATTAAGTCCATCTGTTTAATGTATCATTTAAAGCTTGTGTTTCCTTATTTATTTTCATTTTGGATGATCTGTCGTTGGTGAAAGCGGGGTGTTAAAGTTCCCTACTATGATTGTGTTACTGTCGATTTCCCCTTTTATGGCTGTTAACATTTGCCTTATGTATTGAGCTACTCCTATGTTGGGTGCATAAATATTTACAATTTTTATATCTTCTTGGATTGATCCCTTGATCGTTATGTAGTGTCTTTCTTTGTCTCTTGCAATAGTCTTTATTTTAAAGTCTCTTTTGTCTGATATGAGAATTGCTACTCCAGCTTTCTTTTGATTTCCATTTGCATGGAATATCTTTTTCCATCCCCTCACTTTCAGTCTGCATGTGTCCCTAAGTCTGACGTGGGTCTCTTGCAGACAGCATATATACAGGTTTAGTTTTTGTATCCATTCAGCCAGTCTATGTCTTTTGGTTGGAGCATTTAACCCATTTACATTTAAGGTAGTTATTGACATGTATGTTCCTGTTACCATTTTCTTAATTGTTTTGGGTTTGTTATTGTAGGTCTTTTCCTTCTCTTGTGTTTCCTGCTTAGAGAAGTTCCTTTAGCATTTGTTATAAAGCTGTGAACCTCTATATTGATGACCTCTCTATGTCTCTGGCTTAGAGACCTGAAAACCCCTTAGAACAAGTGAACCCCATTTTCTCTTTAGTTCTCTGTCCAGGATATCCTCTTTCCAAGTCTTGCATTCTTACTCAAGGGGGTCTTCCTGGACTAGGAGGCAGACATACAGACAAGCAGCTGTACACAGCATCCAGGGCCTACACAGAGACCAGTCCCCATTTATCCCACAACTACCTTGAGCCCAGCCTTGGGCCAAGGGGCTTAAGGCATGGGCTCAATCGGTCCTTACCCTAGCACCCATTTCACAGAGGAGGGAACTGAGGCACAGAAAGAAAAATAATGAAGCCAATAGGGCAGAACCAGCATTGAAACCCAGGTCTGTTCCAATCCAGATCCCAGGCTCTTAATTCCTCTGCTTACAAGATCATGAACTTGGAAACACCTGGCACATAGTAGAATGAATGAATGAACTGTAATCATTAAGCTTTTCCATGCACTTTAGGTACTAAACTCCACGAAGGCAAGGTCCTTCTCTTATTGATACTTGAATCTTTGGAATTGTTCAGCACAGAGCTCTGTGGGTAGAAGGTACACAATATCTGTTGAATTGGTTGTGTCAAGTCTTGAGATGGGTTCAGAATGAAATCTATAAAATTCTCAAGGCGAGAGTGGCATACATAACCCAGTCTCTAAATCCTGGCCACTAGAACCAGCCTAACAGAGGCCAAATTGGGATAAAATGACATAATTTCTTACCTTCTAATAGTTCCAATTTTCAAAGCCCCTTTGGGCAGGGGTTAGGCCTTATAACCTCCTGGGTGAGCCCAAAGCCACAAATCAGATCAGCAACAGTTAAGAAACAGTCCCACCATCTCCCTGAAATTCCACTTTGCAAAGCAAATGTGTTCTTTGGGCATCCAAGAAGACTGTTCTTGATTGTTTTAAGGTCTTCTGGAGGGCCTCAAATATGGTACAAAGGACAGATTTGAGGGCAAAAGGAGCTGCCTTCAAATTTTAGCCCATCCTATTAGAGCTGGCTGGTCCTGGGCAAATGCCACAGCCTCTCTGAGTGCTTGGGGAGGTTACAAAAGTACCTGGTCTTGGGGAGTGCATTGACGAGGCAGGGCTCAGAAAACAGGGTCTTGGAAGAAAAGTCACCCTTGTCTTTCCACTCTTGTGGTCTGGGGACCACCTGGGCAATATGTACCTGTAGCTTCTCCAATCTGCATCTTAGGTCAAGGGATTCTGAATAAGAAGCCCACACAGCTTAGTGGCTCTGGAGCCAGCCTGGCTGGATTTACACTCTGGTTCTATTTGCTGTGTGACCTTGGACAAGTGACCCCACCTCTCTGAGCCTCAGTTGTCTCATGTAGAAAATTCAGAATACAGTAACGTAGGGTTATTACAAGGATTAAACATTTGCAAAATGCTTAGAATGAATGATGCCTGGAACATTATAAATGTTATAGATATGTTACATTAAATAAAATGAACAAATATCTACCCACAACCCCAGGTGTGACCTCCAAAAGGGCTCAGACCTTATCTTATTGATTGTGTATCACTAGGGCTTAAGCACATAGTAGGTGGTCAGTAAAGGTTGAATGGAAGCGGGATGTGAGATTGGAATGAGTTTGTGGCTAAGAGATTAAAAACCTAACCTCTTAATCTAGTGTTGGCAAACTTCTGTAAAGGGTCAGATGGTGAATATTTTCAGCTTTGGGGGTCATGTGGTCCTATGGTCTCTGTTGCAACAATTTAACTCTGCCCTTGTAATGTGAAAGTGGCCACGGAAAATTTGTAAATGAAGGAGCATGGCTACGTACCAATAAAGCTTTATTTACAAAAACAGGTGATGGGCCATATCAGTCTGAAGGATGTAGCTTGCTGACCCCTGCTATAAATCATAGTGAGAGTTAGTGGGAACAAAGAGAAGATATTTCGGATGGTGCTTTCTGGAGATGGGTGATGTCAAAAGCCACCAGTGGTCTCCCCTAAGCCCCAACTTGAAGGGCCTATTTATTTTTGTTATGTATTAACATTTATTAAGCACATATTATGCTATTCACATGCTGATCATTGTAATAGGCTCTCTCATACTTTCTTTTAATCTTTAGGACAATCTTGGTGGATATCTTTAATTATCTTTCCCTCTTTTTTAAGTCAGGAAACTAGAGACCAGAGTGGTTAAGAAACTTTTCCAAGGTCACACAGCTCAGAAATGTTTTAGCCCAGCTGGGTCTGTTTCCATGGTTCTGTCATTTTCCTCGCAGGCCAGAGAAGGACTGGAATATTCTTTCAAAGCTGTCCTTTAAAAGTTCACAGCTGGGGCTTCCCTGGTGGCTCAGTGATTGAGAATCTGCCTGCCAATGCAGGGGACATGGGTTCGATCCCTGGTCCGGGAAGATCCCACATGCCACAGAGCAACTAAGCCCGTGCACCACAACTACTGAGCCTGTGTGCCACAACTACTGAAGCCCATGTGCCTAGAACCTGTGCTCTGCAACAAGAGAAGCCTCCACAATGAGAAGCCCGTGCACCGCAACGAAGAATGGCCCCCTCTCGCCACAATTAGAGAAAGCCCGCGCGCAGCAATGAAGACCCAATGCAGCCAAAAATAAAAACAAATAAATAAATTTATTAAAAAAAAAAAGTTCACAGCTGGGGGCTTCCCTACTGGTGCAGTGGTTAAGAATCTGGCTGCCAATGCAGGGGACACGGGTTCAAGCCCTGGTCCGGGAAGATCCCACATGTCACGGAGCAGCTAAGCCTGTGCACCACAACTACTAAAGCCCACACGCCTAGAGCCCTTGCTCCTCAACAAGAGAAACCACCACAACGAGAAGCCCGCACACTGCAACGAAGTGTAGCCCCCACTCGTCGCAACTAGAGAAAACCCGTGTGCAGCAATGAAGACCCAACGCAGCCAAAAATAAATAAATAAATTTTAAAAAATGAATAAATAAAAGTTCACAGCTGCACACACAGTTCCTAGAAGCAACCTTGCACACATGGAAGCATTTGAAGACTAATGTGAAAGTGTTGGGTTTTTCAGCAGACACGTGTGATTGAATTTCTTTACAAATTGGTAGGGAGCTTGTGCATTGGGCCTATTGGTAGGCCTACTGGAACATTCTAGGACTTTTCAGTGCTTGCCTCAGAGTAAGAATGCCCCATTTAAAAGAGGCTTCATCAAACAGGGCCAGGCTGGAGAGCTGATTGTGTTTCTTAGCCACGGATTAGTTCCTCTAAGTGCTGCCAATTCTCTTTAGATCTGTGTCTAAGATCTCCAGACCTGAGTTAGGTCTGTGTGCTGGACTCTGGCTGACCTCAGCAGGTTAGCAGCACGGAGTCTTGGATTTCTTTGCAGCGGAAAAGAGTTTTTGGTGACAGTGCATCCGTGTGGCTTTGGCTGACCTGGGGATAATCAGTAGCAGATTTTTAATTCTGGCAGCTCTCGTGGACTTGAGGACACATCATCACCCCTTGACCCCTTGGAGGGCCTGTTAAAAAACACAGGTATTGGGACTTCCCTGGTGGTCCAGTGGTAAAGAATCCGCCTTCCAGTGCAGGGGACGCGGTTGGATCCCTGGTTGGGGAACTAAGATCCCACACGCCGTGGGGCAACTAAGCCCACGCGCCACAATGACTGAGCCCCTGCGCCTCAACTAGAGAGCTTGTGTGCCGCAAACTACAGAGCCCATGTGCTCTGGAGCCCACGCCACAACTACAGAGCCCACGCCCATGCACTCTAGAGCCTGCATGCCACAATTAAAGAGAGAAAACCCACACACCACAACTAGAGAGAAGCCCATGCACTGCAGCGAAGAGCCCTCGCCACAATGAAAGATCCCACATGCCACAACTAAGACCCGACGCAGCCAAAAAAAGGAAAAAAACAACCCGAAACCAGAAAACAACAAACAAACAAACAAGCAAACAAAACACAAGTATTGCAGGGCCTGCTTGGAGTTTTTGATTCAGCAGGTCAGGGCAGGGCCTGAAAATCTACATTTCTCACAAGTCCCCGGGTGATGCTACTGCTGGTCCAGGGACCACACATTGAGAAGCATGGCTTTAGGTCTGTGGTTCCCAACTTGGGATGCACATTAAGGTCACCTGGGAAGTTTTAAAATTCCCAACAGCCAGGCCATACCCGCATTAAATCCCGCTCTGGGAGTGGAGTCCAGGCATGGGAACTTTGGAAGTTTCCAGGTGATTCTAACATGTAGTTATGCTTGAGAACCAAGGTTCGGGTCATCACTCTTCACTTTGCTCATGATATGCTCAGAGGAGGCTCCCAGGCTTACACACAACTAGGAAATTTAAAATCTGTTGGGGGGTAAAAAAAAAAAAAAATCGTGGTGTCTAATTCATTCCTAAGCCAATGTGGAATTATTCTTGTTTGATTCACTGTTTGGATTCTTATTCTTTTGGCTTCAATTATCTCCTCTCTGTGTATTCAGTGCAGATATTCAGCTGGGACACATTGCTCCAGCTGATTGTTCAAATATTAACATATTTCCATACCAGTTAGTAAATAGCCATTTCCCGGAGCCCCCTGAGTTCCCCCTCCAGCCAAGTCCTTTCCTGGGTCCTCCTACACCTCCTAACAATGCATACTCCAAGGGTGGCTTCTCTTGCTTGTTGTTAAGTATTTCAAATTTCTCCCCAGTACATTTGAACTACTTACCAATATCCGTACCTTTAGTTTCCTTGTCTGAGCAGAGGGGTATCTTGAATAGGTAGGAGGTTGGTTTACAAACTCAGGAGTGTGGGAAAGTGTCTTTATGTTTGCAGAGGAGAGTGGTGCTGATTCCAATCCCGATTGTGACATTGAACAGCTGGGGAAGTCCTCTAACCTCTCCGCTTCAGTTCCGCATACGGTTGGGGTGAGACTTACGTGAATTAATGCATGGACAGGCCTTAGAATGCAGTCTGGTGTGTAGTTATTATCAAATAAGTGCTAGTGTTTGTACTAGTCACCTAGTGCCGTGTAACAAATGGCCATAAGCCATGTAACAAGTTCCCACAACCTTAGTGGCCTTAAATAACACATGTTTATTATCTCACAGTTCTTATGGGTCAGGGTTCTCCATGTCACCTCATTGGGTCCTCTGCTTCTAGATCACTCACAAGGCTATAATCAAGGTGTTGGCCAGAGTGGGGTCTCATCCAAAGGCTCGTCTGGGGAAGGATCTGCTTCCAAGCCACACCTGGTTTTTGGCAAGGTTCAGTCCTTGCAACCTGTTGAACTAAGGGCCTCGGTTCTTAATTGGTTGTTGGCCAGAGGCCCAACCTCAGTTCCTCCACAATATAGCAGCTTGCTTTGTCAAAGTCAGTATAGAGAGAGACTCTGCTAGCAAGATAAAAGCTGGAATCTTTTGCAATCTAATTACAAAAGTGACGCCTTCTCAGTACATATATACAATGGAATACTATTCAGCCATAAAAAAGAACAAAATAATGCTAATTTGCAGCAACATGGATGCAACTAGAGATTATCATACTAAGTGAAGTCAGAAAGAGAAAGGCAAATACCATATGATAGCACTTATATGTGGAATCTAAAATATGACACAAATGAACCTATCTGTGTAACAGAAACAACTCACAGACATAGAGATCAGACTTGTGGTTGCCAAGGGGGAGAAGGGGAGGGAGAGGGATGGGCTGGGAATTTGGGGTTGGTAGGTGCAAACTATTACATTTAGAATGATAAACAACAAGGTCTTACTGTATAGCACAGGGAATTGTATCCAATCTCCTGGAATAAACCATAATGGAAAAGAATACTAAAAGAAGAATGTATATATGTGTAAAACGGAGTCACTTTGCTGTACAGCAGAGATTGGCACAACTTTGTAAATCAACTATACTTCAGTAAAAAGAAAAAGTGACATCTTCTCAATGTTGAGATATTCCATTGTTTAGAAGCAAGTTCCTCAGGAAAGAGAATAATGCAAAGATGTGAGCATCAGGAAGTGGAAACCATTGGTGGCTGTCTTAGAAGCTGCCTTCTGCAGTATTATTATTTTTTTCACTTCTGGATGTAGGTAGTGTAACCTCAGTCATCATTTTTCCCTCTTGGGGCATACGTTTTATGAAATATCAAAGCTTCCAGAAGCCCCTTGAGTCATTAGTCCTCACTGGTTTGAGACCCTCCCATGTCTCAGACTGCAGGGTTCCCTCAAGTTGGAGACTCTACTGCTTCTGAGACAAGTTTGGGACCTAGAATCCTCGGGGTGGCCTAGAACCTTTCCTGAGGGTCCAGCGACCCCAGATGCCCCATGCATCCTTCCCTTTTGGGGAACAGTCTATATGTGGGGGATTCCCCAACTTCCCAGTTCTCCCACTTGTTGACCCTTCAAGGAACCTAGGGACACTTGGGCACAGCTGGTATAATTTCCTAAGTGAGTTCAGGATTTCCCAAGAGTCAAGGAAGGTGTTGACTTCAAAGACTTTTTGTCTCTTTGAGGCAGGAGACCACAACTTTCTGTAATAGAAAGTGTTGTGTTTGAAGAAAAGGATTGAGCAAAGTTATGGGGCTGTGAAGGTTGGGGAGAGAGTCTGGGGAGTCTGGGGTGGGTCTTGGAGATAGTGAGGAGAGTTTCCTGGGGCAGGAGATGGGAAGCAGGGCTGGTGAGGCATGCCAAGGAGGAGGAACAGCGAGGACACACCCACGAGGGTGGGAAAGTACCTTCCAGAGTCATCGAATGAGAGAAAGTTGAGAGGGCTTGAGGGAATGGTGAGAGATGAAGCTGGCCAGATTGTAAAAGCCATTTAAAGCAATAATACTCGACGATTAGTTTTTGGGATTCTTCAGGTCAGGGGTTTGAAAGAACTCAGCTGGCTGCTTCTGCTGGGGTCTCTCACGTGGCTGTGCTGTGTTGATGGCTGGACTGGGCTAGCTAGTCTAAGAGGCATCACTCACATGTCTCTGGTGGCCTCTTTCTCTCCATGGGGTTAGCTTGGTCTTCCTCACAGCATGGTGGCCCTGGATTTTGGAGAGGCTGGATTTCAAAAGCGAGAATGCCAAATGTGAAGGCAGAAGCTGCACGTCTCTAAAGGGAGGCTTCCAGGTTTGAAGGAACTCAGATACCAGGTTGGGGAGCTTGGAATTTATCCTGTTGGGCAGGCTATTGGAGGTCTTCGAGTAGAAGGGAGAAACATCATATTGGCGTTTTAGAAAGTAATTACAGAAGAGAGCACCATTCAGTGAGAAGAACGGAGAATCTGGGAACGGAAACCCCGGTGCTCTTTCTATTCTGTGTGACCATATGTGTGTTATTTAACTTCCCTGAGCCCTCAGCTGTATCATCTGTGAAATAGGATGGTAAGAATCCCCACCTTACATACCCTATGGGGCTTTTAGAAGGATCGAATAAGGAAATATTTGTAAAGTACTTTGTAAACCAGCCAAACTCACTTGTCAGGTGACAGATGATTGGGGCAGGCTTGCTTTAAGGTGATACATTTCACTGAATGCTCAGCTTCCATCCCAGACAATAGGGAGTGGTGTGGCCTGTGGCAAACTGGAAAGCTCCAGCCCCCTCTGAAGGATATGGCCGTCATTCAATAGAAGCTGATTGATGCCATGATTTTATGAGAAAAGGCAAAAATTCAGGACTTCCCTGGTGGTGCAGTGGTTAAGAATATGCCTGCCAATGCAGGAGACAGGGGTTTGAGCCCTGGTCCGGGAAGATCCCACCTGCCGCAGAGCAACTAAGCCCGCGTGCCACAACTACTGAACCCATGTACCAAAACTACTGGAGCCCGTGCTCTGCAACAAGAGAAACCCGCACACCACAACAAAGAGGAGCCCCCACTCGTCGCAACTAGAGAAAGCCCGCGCGCGGCAACAAAGACACAATGCAGGCAAAAAAAAAAAAGGTAAAAATTCCATCTTTATGTGTAATCTCCTCACTTGTTCTTAACATATTTATATCTCAAGATGTGGATAGACCAAGGAAGTTTTTGTGAGCTCTCTGTAGCATCTGCTGTAAACCATAGTACTCAGTGTAGATATTAGTTATTAATTTCTTGTGGGCTCTTAAAACTGAAAGGCAAGGTGAGCCAGAGGGAGGCCTGGAAGAAGGAAATGCTGTGAATCAGGGAACAGACAGGGTGGATCTGAACTGGGACAGGAATGTGGAGAGTGAAGATGGGGAGACCCAGAAACATGTCAGCTGGAGATTCAATAGGGCTCGTTAGCTCATTGGCTACGGCAGAGATCCTTAATATTTGCTGAGTCATGGAGCCCTTTGCCGTCCAGTGAAGCCCAGGGACGCTTTCCCAGAGCTGTGTTTTTAAATGCATAAAATCAAACACAAAGACCAATTATATTGGAAATTCATTATCAAAATATCTTAAGCGGTGGATTTGCATACCGTTAACAAATGTGCTTCTTTAATAACTGGTAAGAAACGAGATCTGGTGACAGCCCTAACAATTTCAGAGTAGTGATGAGAAGCAATGATATTTTAAGGTATCTACAATAATTGCGACATAAAAATACGCTTTCTGTAGATGACAAAGTCACAGGTGTTGCTAACACTGTTAATACGACTGTAATTTGTTACCTCTATTCATAATTTCAGCTAGAGGTAGTGAAAATTAAGATGTGATTTTTTTTTTCCCAACCTAAGTCACAGACTTCCTGAATTAAAAACAAGTTAAGTGCCACTTCATCTAGGAAGTGAAGGAAGAGGTGGGTTCAAAGGGAACTCTGGGGAAGGTCAAGGTGGAGTTACCCAGGAATCTGTGAGAAATTACAGGAGAGAGCATAGTGGTTAAGCCCATGGGCTTGGGAGCCAGAGTGCCTGGGTTCAAATCCTGACCCAACTTCTTTTCAGCTTTATAATCTTAGTGGTGTTTAATAGCACCCAACCTTTGGGTACCAAATCTGGACTCCATTGGCTTGTATGTAAAATTTTGGGCCAACCTCTTGTGCCTCAGTTTACCCAACAGTAAAATGGGGTGATAATTGCATCGCCTACCTCCTAAAGGATAAAATGAGTTAATTAATATATGCAAAGCATTTGGAACAGTACTTCGTACATAGTAAGTACTTTATAGACACAGCCATTATTACAGAAGGGATGGAAGTGGATGTTTATTCATTAATCATTCATTCAACACATATTCATTGAATACTTTGAGGCAGAGAACAAATCAGACAAAGACTATTCTGATGGGGTTTAAATTCTCTAATGGGAGACAGATGATACACAAATAGATAGATAATGGGATAATTTTAGGTAGTGATAAGTGACAATAAAACATGGTGATGAGGTGAAATGTGACTGGGACTGGACCAGCTTAGAAAAGATGTTCAAGGATGGCCAATCTGGTAAGCTGACATTTGAGTTGAATCCTGTATGGAAGGATTCATGAAAAGATCTTGGAGAGGGAATTTCCAGGCAGTGAGAATAGCAAGTGCAAAGGCCCTGAGGCAGGAGTATGTCTGGTGTGTTTGAGGACCAGCAAGGCAGTCAGTGTGACTGGAGCAAGGTGAGTGAGAGAGAGAAAGTGGTGGGAAATGAAGATGGAGGGGGAGCAGCTCCTGTATTATATGTCAGGGATACAAGGATGGATACATCCTAGTTAGTGCCCTCAGTGAGATCAAAGACATAGCCATAGACTGTTCCAGTGAAGTAAATGCTTTAAGAGAGGTATAATCGAGGAATTAGTCACAGCTTTCCAAAGGACTCAAGAGCCAAGACCTAAATTAGGAAATCAACACAAGAACAGAACAAAAATGAATAGGCATGATCAACCAGCTAAGGAGATTACAATCAGATCACGAAAAGCAAGAGAAGGTAGTGTTTCAAGGAGAATGGGGTACCTAGCATCAGATCCAACAGAGAGACAAGTAGACAGAGACTGGGAAGAAATCAGGTATTGGCCAAGCGGGGGATTTCCAGATGAGCAATGGCTCAAAACCAGATGACTGTCTCATGTGAACCGAGGGGTAGGTGGGTGAGCTGTACATCCTTTTTCCTAATCACTGAGCATCAGGATATGGGAGTCATGTTTTGACTCATCTCTTTCTTTCAGTTCTGGTAATCAGTGTGTCATCAAGCACTTTCTGTTCTTGCTTTGAAATGTCTTGCTCATCCACCATTGGTGGGCATCTAAGAACCCCACTTCTGACACCAAGTTCCAGTCTTCGCCAGCCTATGTGCCAATGACTGGACCAAACTCTTCACTATTTTCTCAGACTTCTGTCTCCTCCATCCACTTATTAATTCCACTTTTCAATATGCTGCACTTTCATGCTGCCAAACCTTCCCATTTGATTTATCATCAGACATTTACTCTGCTCCTATGTTGTTCTGGACATTGGAATGGGAATTGGATAGCAATTGTTACCATTTATCAAGCACTACTGTGCAAAGCCAACTTGGATGAGGTTCTTACTCATGAGGAGTTTACAGTCTGATGGGAAGAGCAATCAGGAAGGCAATGATCAACATAGTCACCAGTGATATTCATCACAGGTGCTATTTCTTGTCCTCTGCTTCCTCTATCTAGAGAATAGGAATGACCACATGACTTGCTTTGGTCAGTAAGATGTGAGTGAAAGTGACTTGAGTCATTTCTAGGTGGGAGTTTTAAAAGCCAACGTGTGACATGCCACATTCCCTTCTTCCTGTTGTGACAAGATAAGACTTTGGTCATCCTGGGCCCAAATCACCATCTCCTACCTCCTATGTTGGACATGCAGCAGGGGCAAGAAATAAGCATTTGTTCTGTTAAGCCCCCGGGACTTGGAGATGTTATAGTGGCAAAATCAAGCCATCCTGACTATGATCATAGTATTTTTTTTAACATCTTTATTGGAGTATAATTGCTTTACAGTGGTGTGTTAGTTTCTGCTTTATAACAAAGTGAATCAGTTATACATACACATATGTTCCCATATCTCTTCCCTCTTGCATCTCCCTCCCTCCCACCCTCCCTATCCCACCCCTCTAGGTGGTCACGAACCACCTAGCTGATCTCCCTGTGCATAATCATAGCATTTATTACTTACCCAGATACTGCATGCTGGCTTCCCCTTTAGTGTTATGACCACATTCTTCCCTTTACTTCTAATTCCTTTCCAAACCCCATCAGTGTTTAAAAAACAGCTTCCATGAAAGCTTCTTTTTTTTTTTTATTGAAGTATAGTTGATTTGCAATGTTGTGTTAGTTTCTGGTGTACAACAAAGTGATTCAGTTATACATAAATATACATTCTTCTTCATATTCTTTTCCATTATGGTTTGTTATAAGATATTGAATATAGTTCCCTGTGCTATACAGCAGGACCTTGTTGTTTATCTATTTTATATACAGTAGTGTGTATCTGCTAATCTCAAACTCTTAATTTATCCCTCCCCTCCTTCCCCTTTGGCAACCATAAGTTTGTTCTCTATGTCTCTGAGTGTGTTTCTGTTTCATAAATAAGTTCATTTGTATCATATTTTAGATTCCACGTATAAGAGATAGATGGTGTTTGTCTTTCTCTTTCTGACTTACTTCACTTAGTATGATAATCTCTAGATCCATCCATATTGCAGCAAACGGCATTATTTCGTTCGTTTTTAGGGCTGAGTAATATTCCGTTGTATATATTTATATACCACATATTCTTTATCCATTCATCTGTTGATGGACATTTAGGTTGAGTGAAGCCTCCTTCAAACGTTCATGACATTTACAGTCCCTCTATCACTCTTTAATACCTAATTGTTTGCTGTGGTGGGTATTTTGCCATTGTTTCATAGGTTAGTCTTGTTTCACTATTATGGGATGAATCATGTCCACCCCTCCCAGATTCTTATGTTGAAGTTCTAACCCTTAGTATTTCAGAGTGTGGCTGAATTTGGAGATAGGGCCTTTAAAGAGGCAATTAAGGTAAAATGAAGTCCTCAGGATGGGCCCTAACCCAACATGACTGGAGTCCTTGTAAGAAGAGGGGATTGGGACACAGACAAACACAGAGGAAGGATGATGTGAAGACACAGGGAGAAGAGGTTGGAAACAAGCCGAGGAGAGAGGCCTCAGACACAGTGATCTCAGGCTTCTAGCCTCTGGGACTGTGAGGAAATACGTTTCTGTTGTTTAAGCCTTCCAGTCTGTGGTACTCTGTTATGGTGGCTCTAACAAACGAAGACATTTACTATGCAGAGCAAGAGCTTCTCAAATGCTGGACCTTTGCACTTTCTGTTCCCTCTTTTTGAAATACTTTTCCCACAGATATCCTCATGGCTCCTCTCTCACCTTCCAGGCTTCCCTCAAATGTCACCTTTGTGACCACCTAGAGGGGTGGGATAGGGAGGGTGGGAGGGAGGGAGACGCAAGAGGGAAGAGATATGGGGACATATGTGTATGTATGACATTCACTTTGTTATAAAGCAGAAACTAACACACCATAGTAAAGCAGTTATACTCCAATAAAGATGTTTAAAAAAAAAAGAGAAGCTAGAAATCAGATTTTTTAAAAAAAGGAAGAAGAAGGAGAAGATAGCCGGGAGCCTTCCTGGACACCCCTCTCATCTCCCCAGCCGAGTCAGGTCTCCGGGTGTCCCAAGTGGGGAGGGTGTCAGAGATACTCTGACCTTCATCTATTGCCTACAGAGGAGCTATAACCGATTAGAAGAGCTTTCTCCCTTTTCTCTCTCTCTCATGATCTTATGGGGACCCTTTGGGAAGCTCTCTGAGTCTCTCTCTCTCAGTCTCTCTCTCCCTCCCTCCCCCCCTCTCTCACACATGCACAGACTTTCTCTCACTCTCATGCCCCCTTCACCCACCCCTGTTTCTGCTGCTCCATCTGCGTGACCTGACCCCAGTGACAGGTCTTAGCCACTGGAGGGGCACGTTCCACGGAAAGCACATATCTTGGGTCAGGTTCCCTGAAAGCAGAGCCTAAGATGGGGATTCTTGAGCTAGAGATTTATTGAGGGGGTATTCTCTGGAGAGATCTCTAAGGCAGTGCTTCTCAAAGTTGGCTGCACATTTTGATTCCCTGGGGAGACTTTAAAAAATCCCGATGGCTGGGCTTTACTCCTTACCAATTAAGTCAGAACATCTGGGGGTATTTCCAGTTTGAGAACCAGTGGCAAATGAGAGAAGCAGGATAGTGCAGAAGAAGAAGCAGATTAAGGATGTGCGTTCAGCCCAAGGTCAGCCTATGCCTGCTGGGGTGGGGGGAGCTCTGGAGCGGGAAAACCACCATAGAACTGACCCCACCCAGGGCTAGGGTTCTGGGCTGGGAGCCAGTAGCAGCCCAACTCACAGGAGCCTGGGGCTGGGTGCCCCAAGCCTGGTAAAAAGGTACCAGCAGCCTCCTTTCAGGATATAAAAATAAGTTTGATAATACAGGACCGCTGAGATTCCAGGGTTTCCATTTCTGTTTTGGAATCTCATGCCTTTCATCCTGGGAGACATTGGCTACTGAGCAGAAAGAAAGCAGCAGGTGCCAATGGGGTGAGGTTGATTCATTTATTGAGTTCCCATAACATGGCCAGCCCTTTAAGAAATTTACATTCTCATAGGAAAGACAAGTAATAAACAGTGGAGCCCAGCATCAGCAAGTCATTTCAGATCAACGCTACAAAGAGGTGCTTTCGGGTGCAATTACAGGTGGGACCAGGGAGAGGAGTGACAATGCCCAACCACAGGCAAGGAAGGCCTCTCAGAGCTGGTGGCACTGAGATCTGAAGGGAAAGAAGGAGGCAGCCACTCAAGATCCGGGGATCAGTGTGCCAGGCTGAGAGAACAGCAAGTGCAAAGGCCCTGAGGCAGCGATGAGCTTAGTGTGTTTGGGGAGCAGAAGGGAGGCAGGTGAGGATGGAGCAGGGTGAGTGGGGGTGCAGTGAGCTGTGGGAGACCAGGTTGGCAAGAATCAGATCGTGCAGATCCTCGCAGACTAGCAGGAGAGGCTGGGCTAGTTTTCCTCAGTACAATGGGGAGCCATTGAAGATTGAAGCAGGAGGGGAACATGATTTGATTTAGAATAAGTTCAAATAAATAAAATTAGTCACTTTAAAGTGAACAATTCGGGGCTTCCCTGGTGGTACAGTGGTTAAGATTTTCCCTTCCAATGCAGGGGGTGCAGGTTCAATTCTTGGTCAGGGAGCTAAGATCCCACATGCCACGCGGCCAAAACACCAAAACATAAAACAGAAGCAGTATTGTAACAAATTCAATACAGACTTTAAAAAAAATGGTCCACATCAAAAAAAAATCTTTAAATAAAAAATAAAGTGAACAATTCAGTGGCATTTAGTACATTTAGAACGTTGTGCAACCCCCACCCTTATCAAGTTCTGAAACATTTTCATTACCCCCAAAGATCACCCCATACTCATAAAGCCGTTATTCCCCATTTTCCCATCACCCTCAGCCCTTGGCAACCACCAATCTGTTTCTTGTCTCTATGGATTTATCTCTTCTGGATATTTCAGACAAATGGACTCATATAATGTATGTCTGGTTTATTTCACTTAGGATACAGTTTTCAAGGTCTATTCATGTGCTAGCATGTATCAGAGTCTCATTCCTTTTCATGGCTGAATAATATTCCATTGTATGGCTAGACCCGATTTTATCTATACAGTCATCCGTTAATGGATGCCTGGGCTGTTTCCCCTGTTGGCTATTGGTGCTGCTATGAACTTTCGTGTACATGAACTTGGTTCAATACCTATTTTCAGTCCTTTTGGGTATATCCCTAGGAGTGGATTTTGCATTTTTTTTTTTTTTTTTTTTTTTTTTGCGGTACACGGGCCTCTCACTGTTGTGGCCTCTCCCGTTGCGGAGCACAGGCTCCGGGGCCATGGCTCACGGGCCCAGCCGCTCCGCGGCATGTGGTATCTTCCCGGACCGGGGCACGAACCCGTGTCCCCTGCATTGACAGGCGGACTCTCAACCACTGCGCCACCAGGGAAGCCCGGATTTTGCATTTTTAAACGATACCACTGGTTTCTGTGAGAAGAAAAGATTGTTGCGAGTCAAGGGCAGAGCTGGGAGGGCAGGAAGGAGGCCATTGTCATAGTCTGGGTGAGCAATAATGCTGACCTGGCTGAGGGATACAGCAGTAGAGATGGAAAGATGGGTTTGGGTTCTACTGGGGTGCCGGCACTGCCAGGACTTACTGCTGGAGACGATGTGGGCGGGCGGCGTCTGGCTCAAGGAAATTCTCCTTAAAGCTTTCCTACGATTTTGTAGTGGAAAAGATCTGAAAAGAACGGCAGCAAGTCTTTATTGAGCCCTTTAGAATCCACATCACTCAGCTCTTCTTCTGTCACTGAGCAAAGCTCCCCATGGACTCCTGCCCTTTCCTGCTTCTCTGATCCCATCTTCCCCACAACGCTCCTCGTTTTCCACTCTTGGCCCCTCTAGCCTCCCTCTTGCCCCTAAAATCCACAGGCTTATTTTCCCCAGGGCCTTTGCACATGACATTCATTCTGCCTTGAGTTCCCTTCTCTCAAGGTTCACAATGTGACCACTTTTAAGTATCAACTCTGAAATCACCTGCTCAAAGAGACCTTCCCTGGTCCTTGTTATTCTCTATCACACGTTCCCATATTTTTATAAACTTATCTGAAGTTATCTTTATACATTTGAGGCCTTATTGGTTGTCCCTTCTCAACTCATTAGAATATCAGCTCCTTGAGGGCAGGGATCTTTGTTTGGTTCACAGCTATATCCCCAGGCTTAGAACAGCATCTCAC
Source organism: Lagenorhynchus albirostris (assembly GCF_949774975.1). Lineage (NCBI taxonomy): Eukaryota > Metazoa > Chordata > Mammalia > Artiodactyla > Delphinidae > Lagenorhynchus > Lagenorhynchus albirostris. The sequence goes on along the minus strand of NC_083097.1, from coordinate 162,198,260 downwards.
ATACAGCAGGTGCTCGATTGTTGCCTCTCTGACTGGTGCTTTGATGGAGTGATCCAAATAGTTCATTAACGTGCATTGGATTCTGCCCAGAAGGGGTCAGAAATTCTGAATTTTCAAGTAGGAGAGAACCTAAAAATACGACCAAAGGAGCCAGCTTGGCGCATTCAGTGTCTTATCAAGACTAAGATTCTAATGAGAGATGCCGCATTGGAGAGGAAATGTCAGCTGTCCTGGGAGGGAGGCTGCTGTGTGCCCTGGAGGAGCAGAGAGTTAAAAATAGAGCATGATCTTTCCTGTTTCATGGGCAAGTGCAATGTGGCCCAAGGGCTTTGTGGCTCTAAGCCCAGCTACAGGGGGGACGATTGGCTGTGTGCCTTGGGCAAGGTCTCTGGTCTTTGTAAACCCATTTCCGTGTCTGGAAAATGGGGACAAGAGAGTCTCCCTCCTAGACTTGTTAGAAGAACCCTAGGAAAGACTCTTGGTCCAGTGTCTCGTGCGCAGTCAATAAACTCTCTCCAAATGATGCAGTGTTGGGTTGCTATTACAATCAGTTAATAATTATTAGTAACGAATGTCCATGATGATTAATATTATTATCATTAGAATAATCATTAAGACTGTTATAGCAACAATAGTAATAGGGGCAGCTGTAGCATAGCAGTTCAGAGAATGGACAGTTGGCCCAAATGGTTGTGTTCGAGTCCTACTTCCGCCACTCACTAGCTGTGCAACTTTGGGCAAGTCACTTCACCTCTCTGGTCTGGGCCTTGGTTTCCTCATCTGTAAGGTGGGATAGTGATCATATCTGCCTCGTAAGGTGAGTTAATACATGTAAAGTACCTGGCATGTAGATGATGCTAGGAAAGTATTTCCTATTTATTCTTATTCCTAGTCTTGTCACTACTAAGAGATCTGTCAAGTTTGAACCTTCCCCGTAATTTGAGATATCTTCTTTGTGCAGAAAAGCGGGTAATATATTAAAACAGCTGTTTCCAGAATAACCTCAGTGGATGGTGCCTACAACCCTGAATGTTTTCCCTCCTCTCTCCTCCTCTCCAATGCTCCCTCCCACTCCCCCAGTTCTTAGGAAGATGCTGACGGTCAGAGGAAGGTGAGGGAGAGAGATTCAGCCTGTGTAGCCTTCAGTAGGTTTGCATTCACACAACTGATATGCCAGGAGGACTTTGGTGTGTTTTGAAATGGTCAAAGTAAATGTCACCAAAGCACTGCATCTCAAGACACCCAATGCCATTGTTCCCACGTATTACTGACCAGGGATAAAGGCTTTCCTCAGAATGGTTTTTCCACACACCAGAAGGAAACGTAAGAAGTAGATGAAAAAGGCAGAGCTGGATTTACTGAGAGTGTCAACTTGAGAAATGACAGAGAGAGCACCAAGTTTGCCACTTACACCGCTTTCTTTTTTTTTTAATGATTTATCACAGGATATTGAATATAGTTCCTGTGCTATACAATAGGACCCTGTTGTTTATCCATTCTATATATAATAGTTTGCATCTGCTAACCCCAAACTCCCAATCCATCCCTTCCTGGCCCCCCGCCTCCTTGGCAACCAAGTCTGTTCTCTATGTCTGTGAGTCTGTTTCGTAGGTAAGTTCATTTGTGTCATATTTTAGATTCCATGTATATGATATCATATGGTATTTGTCTTTCTCTTTCTGACTTACTTTGCTTAGTATGGTAATCGCTAGATCCATCCATGTTGCTTCAAATGGCATTATTTCATTCTTTTTTATGGCTGAGTAATATTCCATTGTATATATGTACCACATCTTCTTTATCCACTCATCTGTTAATGGACATTTGGGTTGCTTCCATGTTTTGGCTATCGTGAATAGTGCTGGAATGAACATAGGGGTGCATGTATCTTTTCGAAGTATAGTTCTGTCTGGATATATGCCCAGGAGTGGGATTGCAGGATCATATGGTAATTCTATTTTTAGGTTTTTGAGGAACCTCCATACTGTTTTCCATAGTGGCTGCATCAATTTACATTCCCAACAACAGTGTAGGAGGGTCCCCTTTTCTCCACACCCTCTCCAGGATTTGTTATTTGCAGACTTTTTAGTGATGGCTATTCTGACCGCCATGAGGTGGTACCTCATTCCAGTTTCGATTTGCATTTCTCTAACAATTTTGCTTTGCTTTCATCTTCTCTCTCGAAAGAAACGTCTTCGGGGCAGGGGGGCAGAAAGAACAGCCTTGATGAAGGGAGAAGTGAAGCCCAGGATGGCAGCAGGGGCAGATAAGAAAGAGCCCAGCTTCTTAACGTCCTCAGCCTGAACACATCCCTTTGGAAGGCAGAGAGAGACTATGCAGAGGTGGTTGGGAAAACTACTGGCCACAAACTTTAAATCATGGAAAATGCCAGAGAAGGATTGCCTGGATCAAGATGAGGCGAGTGAGGTGTTTGCTTTGGGTGCAAAATTTAAGGGGCACCAAAAAAACTCAGCCTTTGAGATATATATTTTAATGCAATATTTGAAAATATAAAACTCAATGCAAAAATCCTTCATGAACAGGACGTCCCTGGTGGCACAGTGGTTAAGAATCCACCTGCCAGTGCAAGGGACACAGGTTTGATCCCTGGTCCGGGAAGATCCGAAATGCCGCACAGCAGCTAAACCCGGGCGCCACAACTATTGAAGCCCGTGCGCCTAGAGCCCGTGCTCCACAAGAAGAGAAGCCACCGCAATGAGAAGCCCAAGCACCACAAAGAAGAGTAACCCTCGCTGGCCACAACTAGAGAAAGCCCGTGCACAGCAACGAAGACCAAACACAGCCAAAAAAAAAACCACAAAAAAAACTTCATGAACAAAATATCACCATTTTAAATAAAGGCTACATCAGGATTTCTGATTTTTCCTTTGGCCTCAGGCACCAATATGGCTTGGCATGTGTTATAGGTTGACTTGTGTCCCCCCCACCCAAATTCCTACGTTGAAGTCCTAACTCCAGGACCTCAGAATGTGACATTATTTGGAAACAGGGTTGTTGCAGATGTAATTAGTTAAGATGAGGCAGACTGGAGTACGGTGGGCCCTCATCCAATACGTCCTTAGGAAAGGAGGAAATTTGAACACAGAGACATGTGCACGTGGGGAGAATGCTATATAAAGCTCGTAAGGCTGCCACAGGCCAAAGAACTACCAGAAGGCAGGAGGGAAGCCTGGAATAGAGTCTTCCTTAGGGGTTTCAGAGGGAGCCTGGCTCTGCTGACACCTTGATCTCAGACTTCCAGCTTTCAGAACTGCAAGACAATAAATTCTGTTGTTTAAGCCACTCAGTTCGTTAGCAGCCCTAACTAACTAACATAGCCAGGCAATGTAACTGTTAAATTTTTGTGCCCAGTGAGTACCTTACTCTTTAAAATTTTTTTTTAATTTTAATTTTTTAACTGAACATTGTTTAATTACACTTTGTTGTTTACAATATTTCAGGTGTACAGCAAAGTGATTCATTATACATATATATTTATATATATATTCTTTTTCAGATTCTTTTCCGTTATAGGTTATTTTAAACAGGTGTACAGCAAAGTGTACAGCAAAGTGATTCATTATACATATATATTTATATATATATTCTTTTTCAGATTCTTTTCCGTTATAGGTTATTTTAAGATATCAAATATAGTTCCATGTGCTACACAGTAGGTCCTTGTTGTTCATCTATTTTATATATACTAGTGTGTATCTGTTAATCCCAGTCCCCCACTTCTCCCTTTGGTAACCATAAGTTTGTTTTCTATGTGAGTCTATTTCTGCTTTGTAAATAAGTTCATTTGTCTCATTTTTTTAGATTCCACATGTAAATGATATCATATGGTATTTGTCTTGCTCTTTCTGACTTACTTCACTTAGTGTGATAATCTCTAGGTCCATCCATGTTGCTGCAAATGGCATTAGTTCATTCTTTTTTATGGCTGATTAATATTCCATTGTATATGTGTACCACATCTTCTTTATCTATTCATCTGTTGATGGACATTTAGGTTGTCTCCATGTCCTGGCTATTGTAAATAGTCCTGCAATGAACATTGGGGTGCATGCATCTTTTCGAATTATGGTTTTCTCCAGATATATGCCCAGGAGTGGGATTGCTGGATCATATGGTAGCTCTATTTTTAGTTTTTTGAGTAATCTCCATACTGTTCTCCATTGTGGCTGTACCAATTTACATTCCCACCAACGGTGTAGGAGGGTTCCCTTCTCTCCACACCCTCTCAAGCATTTATTTTTTGTGGATTTTTTGATGATAGCCATTCTGTCTCAGTCTCACTTTAAATAACAGCTTTCTTTAGACGGAATTTGCATCCATGAACTCCACCCCTTTAAAGTGCATAATTCACCGTCTTTTAGAATATTCATAAGGTTGTCCAATGATCACCAACATCAAATTTCAGAACATTTTCGTCATCCCCCAAAGAATCCCATACCCATTCTGGGCTATAGTTTTCTGGGTTCAAAACAAAATAAAACAAAACAAAATGACTTGGCCCAGACCTTACCTGACCAGCTTAGGTAAAGCTGATGACACCTGCTTTGGTCTCCCCATGGAGGACTCACCTCCATGATAAACAGATCGGGCACAGGCAACAGCCAATCAGAGTTCAGGGACCATAACTCTGGAGTAGGACCCTGGGGCTCCTCTAGGGGCCCAAACCACCCCTTTAAATGCTGGTTCAAGAGGAGGTCCAGGATGGCTTGGAGGAAGCACCCAGTGTGCTCCCTGGGCCCTCAGGGAGACTAGGAATAGTGGCTATATACCAACTGGAATAGAAATATTTCACAATTGTAACAGTCCAGAGAGTGAACAGCAACTGCGATTATAACCTCTCAGTTGGAGTTTTCTTCTTTTAAACACTGGCTTCCCAATTAGACCTTGAGCTATTTAAGAGCAGAATCAGTTATCTATGTGGCCCCAGTGCGTGCGTGGCCATACCATGGGTGCTCAATACATGTTTGTCAAACTGACATTTAAAGCCTGGTGAGTAACAAGGTTTGGGGAAAAAAAGATGGTGAGGCTGGTTTTCCCCATAATGAGCTTGCAAGGAGAGTACTCCCTTTTGTAGGGGTGCAGCTCATTGGACAGTGATGTGGTTAAGAGGTGGAAACCTGCACTCAGCCATGTTACCTCCTTGCTGTGTCACCTGGAATGGGCTTGACCTTTTTATGTTAGCTGGTCTGTAAGTTGAAGGTGATAATAGTTCCTCCTCAGTCTTAGTTTGGGGTCTCTGGAGGCAGATCCTGGGGTAAGAATTCAAGTGCAAATAATTATTTGGAAGGTGATGCCAGGAAACACCAGGAGGGAAAAAGGGAGGGAGGTGAGGGAGAGAAGGCAGCTGGTGAATGGTATGTTATCAGTCCAGTTACCGCTGTGGGCAACGGGGGCTCTGTTCCACCAGTGGCCTCTGGGGGGCAGCAGAGCGCACACTCTTCAGGGTCACCCCACTTGAGTGGAGAGGGAGCTGGGGTATTTATCCACCAGTTCTCATCTGTTGCTGGTTGAGGACATTAATTGCTTCTGAGGATGTTAACCACCCAGCACGTCTGGCTGTCCTCCCTCCCTCAAAACTCACTGGGGGGATATCATGGGTGGGACACCAATAGCAGCTGGCATAGGGTTCTTATGAAAATTCATTGAAATAATGCATGAAAACCACAGGTCCTCAGTGTTGGGTGCTATTATCTCTGAAGCTGTAGCTCCCAAGCTCAATGGAAAGAAGGCTGATCTATTCATTAGGGTAAGGCAAGGCTGCTGTAACAAAGAGGCCAATACTAATTCAATGCCATGAAGAGGTTAGGAGTTTATTCCTCTCATTTGTTATAGACCAGGTTGATGGTGTGGCTCTGCTCCAGGCAGTCATTCAGGGGCCCAGGTTCCTTCTGTTCTGTGGCTTCACCATTGCAGCAGATGCTATTGATGCTCACCCATACCCCCCTGGCACTTAACCATTTCTGAACCTGCCAGCCCCATTCTCAACAGACAGCACCTGTATTTCTTTGCCTGAGAGCATTTCCTGGCAGCTGGAGCTCACTGCGTGTACAAGCAAGACAAGCCTGAAGTGCTAGGGAGCTTACCCTCTCCAGGTAGCAGCTCCAACCAATGACTGCTGAGGCTTGGTGGATAAATGCAACTCCCTCCCCCTTGGATGGGGTAGCTCTAAGGTGTGTGTTTTATGCTGCCTTCCAGAACTCTCCAGCAGGATTGTATTCCAGGCGCCCAGGGTGGTAACTGGCTGCTTTCCCTACTCTGTCTTACTTCCCCACTCCCCTGCTATATATATTTTTTTCTGGGATCACTTCACAAATAAATATTTACGCTGGAATCCTTGTCTCAGGGTCTCCTTTTGGGGAACCCAAGCCAAGATACCATCCTCTAGGTATTGTCATTTTCTGGCTCACCAAGGATTACAGCCAAATGAGAAGAGATGTCCCTTTCCTTAAGGTCCAGAATAGGCACCTAAAAGTTCTGCTTGCATTTCACGGTTCACGTGACCATACTGAATCACAAGGGCAGCTGGGAAATGTAGTTCATCCTTATGCTAGGATATTGGTGAACATGACTAATCTCTTCTGCAAAGGTGATTGATCGAGGATGAAAACTTGACAACCTTTATGCATAAAGGGCGGGATTCACTTGTGGATAACATCATGTTCATAATCATGTCTTCCTCCCTGGGTTAACCTAAAAGTTCCTTTTTTGGCTCATTTCCAGGAGCAAAACCAGTTCCCAGCCCTGAAATCTTAGTATTATAGCACCTGAACAGAGAAACACAGAGAAATCTGCCTTTTTTTTTTCTGATTAGATGATACATCTATGGATTAAATGTCTGGACTCTAAATCACCTGCTCCCACCCACGCCTGCCAACCAGACAGTCACAGAGCCCCAAAATACGTATGCGTTTTTTAAGATAGGTTGACCTAGTATTTGTACCCAATTTTCTTGGAAGCACTTTCTGACTCAATATTCTCTAAAAGGCTTAAAAATATTTTTAAAGTGAGCTCTATTTTCATTTTTTGTGGAGGGAGGGGAGGTTGCTGGTGAAGCTTAAACACTGCACCTCCTCTTTTCTCTAGAGGAAGCAGGTATGGGTGGGAATGTCTCCAGCCTGCCAGGCAATGCATCCAGTGCCCAGAAAAGCTGGTTCTTCATCCTTTTTGCCTTGGAAGCATTTTTTTCCCCACCACCGCAGCATCTTGCCAGCCAGTTCTTCCATGCTCTTCTTTTCCTGCCCCAACTCAGAGCCTTTTTCCAAAGGTCTCAGATTAAAAAGTGCTGAGGCCAGTGTCTCTCAGTGCTCTGCCCTCCTGTTGTCACAGCCAAGGGAGCTGGCAAAGACGGACTAACTCATGCCTCCTCAGGGGGACTAGCAACCTGGGACCGTGGTTCAACCTAGGGCTTTAGCCCTTCCTAATTCCCAACAGCAGCCCTCTACCAGCTAACACATCATGCTCTTTTATTATTTATTTATTGCATTAAAAAGTCTTTAAAAAATGAAATGTAAGATGCATTGGGCAAGAAGTGCAAAGCACATATACTTTAAGATTGCCTGCATTACCAGGCAGATTCTCAACCACTGCGCCACCAGGGAGGCTGGTTGAATTTTTACCAAGGTATACAACAATGTCAGCATCACTCACATCCAGTTGTAGAACAGCCCTGCCCCTGACAAGGTTCCTCAGTGTCCCTTCCCAGTGCCCCCCATTATTCTATTACTATTGATTAGGTTTACCTATTCTTGAACTCCCGATAAATGGAAACCCCCACTGTGTTCTTTTGCACCATGTATGTGGGATCTTAGTTCCCCAACCAGGGATGGAACCTGTTCCCCCTACATGGGAAGCACAGAGTCTTAACCACTGGACTGCCAGGGAAGTCCCCCCACTATGTTCTTATACTTTGCCATAGACAGTTGCCATTTTCCCAGTTGTAACTGTGACTAAAAACATCTTTAGGAAACTTTGCTCTTTTTATTGACTTATGACAACAGTAGCCAGCTTTTACATAGTGCTTACTACGTGCCAGACACAGGTCTGAGTGTCTTGCATATATCAACTCTTTTAATCCCCACACAACCCTGCAAGGTAGGTACTAAGATCACGCCCACTTTCCCAATGAGGAAACTGAAGTACAGATAGGTTAAGTGACTTGCTCAAGGTCACACAGCTGAATTTGGCAGAGCTGGTGTTCAAACCCAGGCAGTCTGGCTCTGGGATTAACCATGAAGCCTTACAGCCCCTCGAGTTAGGTGCGGTGGCCCTTGAGAGGGTCCCAAGTATCCCACCTCTTGGTCTTCATGCCCTTGTGTAACCCCCATCCCTTGAGTGTATACTGACCTAATGATTCCCTTCTAACAACTAGAATACAGCAAAGTGATGGGATATGACTTCCCATCAGGTTACAAAAAGCTGGTGGCTTCTGTCTTGCTTTACTTTTGTGCACTCTGGTTTGTTGGCTCTGAGTATGCAAGCTGCTATGAGCTGCCCTGTGGAGAGGCCCATGAGGCAAGGAACTGAGAGTGATCTCTGGCCAGCAGCCTGGGAGGAGCTGAATCCTATCAACAACCACATGAGTAAGCTTGGAAGTGGAGCCTCCCTCAGTTGAGCTTTCAGATGAGACCTCAGCCCTAGATGATGCCATCTTGATGACAGTTTCATGAGAGAGCTTGAGGCAGAGAACGCCCTCTCAGCTATGCCAGAAACTGTGAAATCATAAATGTTCACCGTTTTTACACTAAGTTTGGGGGTAATTTGTTATGTAACATTTAATAACTAAATAAGCCAGATAAAGGCATGAGGAGGTTGTTATGCAAATGTGACTTCAAGACACAACCACAGTCCCAACTGCAAATCCAGTCGAAGCTCCTAAGCCTTTTCAGTGTAAAAATTCCAGAGCTGCTTAAGCTTCAAGGCCTAATTTAATACAAAAGTCCAATCCCACCCTTAACGCCAGTGGTTCGATCCAAATTTGCTAAAAATCTGGCTGTGATGGTCTTGTGCCTAGCGGGGCAGGAAGTACTGCACATGCTATCTTTTTTCCCCCCTCCAATATATGCTTTCCTATGAAATCAAAGAAGTCTCATTTAAAAAAAAAAATCAGTGTTTTTGAAGTGACTGAATTTATCCTTTAAACCCCACCCCCACCTCAAGATAATCCCCATTAATGGTGGCAATGGTCCTTTAGAACTTTTCCTGTTTGTGTGCTAAAGCGAAATTAGCATAATACATACCTATTATTTCGGAATGTGTTCTTTTCCACTTAATAAGGGATGATGATGTTGTCTTTTTGCTGTGGGCTAGGATTTGTTCCAAAACTTCCCTCCACATTTTTGAATGAGCACCTACTATGTGCTAATATGTGTTCCAGGGCTTGGGATCCATCAGTGCCTTCCTTTGAAAATATTTTTTTAAAAATCCCTGACCTGTTTCTGCTTTATTTTTGCTCCCCTTTCTCATCTGTATAATGGGGATGATGCTAGGACCTTCCTCACACAGCTTTGAGAAGGATGAATTGAGTTACTCTATATCAAATTGTTAGCCAAGTGCCTGGCATAGAGTCAGAGCTATACTTATTAGCTATTGCTATGATTGTTTCTCCTTTATCTTTTCCTTCTTTTCTTCCTCCATCCATTTCTCTTTTGCATGCCTTCTCCCTTTTCCTTTTCACAGGGAGGAAGTGTGGTTGAATTCCGACAGTGTTTTGTGTGGGTCCATTACCAGGGGCTGGGAAAAGAAGAATG